>NC_064548.1:25691573-25991573 GCF_023856365.1 Brienomyrus brachyistius
GGGAGAGCGATCCCATCGCAGAGGGCTGTGCCAACCCCTCCCCCCAGCACAGACGCAGGAGATGAAGGGCTTCCCCTCATTGAGCTGTGTGAGGAAACGGCAAATGGTACCCTGAGTGTGACCACTGAAATACCAGGATGTTGGTGGCACTGCTTAGCTGCGTGGGAGGCAGATTGTGCTGCTTTATGCCCTTTACAGGGTGAGATCTATGACGGGCCGGCACAGTTACATCTCTTACTGCACAGTTACATCTCTTACTGCACAGTTACATCCCTTACTGCACAGTTACATCTCTTACTGCACAGTTACATCTCTTACTGCACAGTTACATCCCTTACAGTATAGCTACATCTCTTACTGCACAGTTATATCTCTTACTGCACAGTTACATCTCTTACAGTATAGCTACATCTCTTACAGCACAGTTCTATCTCTTACTGCACAGTTACATCTCTTACAGTATAGCCACATCTCTTACAGCACAGTTGCATCTCTTACTGCACAGTTATATCTCTTACAGTATAGCTACGTCTCTTACAGAACGTTAACATCTCTTACAGTATAGCTACATCTCTTACTGCACAGTTATATCTATTACTGCACAGTTACATCTCTTACTGCACAGTTACATCCCTTACAGTATAGCTACATCTCTTACTGCACAGTTATATCTCTTACTGCACAGTTACATCTCTTACTGTACAGTTACATCCCTTACAGTATAGCTACATCCCTTACAGTATAGCTACATCTCTTACTGCACAGTTATATCTCTTACTGCACAGTTATATCTCTTACAGTATAGCTACATCTCTTACAGCACAGTTACATCTCTTGCTGCACAGTTACATCCCTTACAGTATAGCTACATCCCTTACAGTATAGCTACATCTCTTGCTGCACAGTTACATCTCTTACTGTACAGTTACATCCCTTACAGTATAGCTACATCCCTTACAGTATAGCTACATCTCTTACTGCACAGTTATATCTCTTACTGCACAGTTACATCTCTTTCAGTATAGCTACATCTCTTTCAGCACAGTTAAATTTTTTATAGCACAGTTACACTTCTTATAGCATAGCCATGTCTCTTACAGCACAGATACTTCTCTTACAGTGCAATTACATTTCTTATAGCAAAGCTATATCTCTTATAGTGCAGTTACATCTCTTACAGCTAGTTACATATCTTATAGCACAGCTATATCTCACAGCACAGTTACATCTCTTATAGCACAGTTAAAGCAGCCACATCTCTTACAGGCAGTTAAATCTTTTACAGCACAGCTACATCTCTTACAGCGCAGTGATGCTGACTATGGGTCACTGTAGGCTGTAACTTGAAGTGGGGGTTTCCACAAGAGTCTGACACACCCCTACTTTCTCACACAGTCAAAACTGGTGTCTCCACATTGCCTGGATTGTGTGTGTGTGTGTGTGTGTGTGTGACCAAATGTTGCCCACAATGTGATAAAAGCCTGTTATTTTGATGTTGTGGGGACCATTTTTAGGTCCCCCCAAAGATCTGTGAATGCAATCAAAAAACTTAAAATGTCTCGTATTTTGTTTGCTTACTTATGGTTAAGGTTAGGGCTCGGTAGGAGTTATGGTCGTCATTTTGGGATTAGGATTTTGTCCATGGAAATGAATGAACGGTCCCCACAAAGATATAGGTCCTTAATCTGTCTGTGTCTGTATTTGTGTGTGTGGCCTGTGATGCACTGGCTCCAGCCTCCCCCCCCCCCCCCCCCCACGATGCTTAGCTGGGTGAGTGTTTGGTGCTCGATGGACGGGTGGATTAATCCAGTGAGGCTGGTGCCACCAGAAACTGGGTGGCACTTCATCACAGGGCAATTTAGAGATGGTGATTTGCCAAAGAGCGGCAGCCTAACCATGTCCCTGGGAGCACAGGTTAGGCTCGTAGCCCCAGAGATGCTGCCGTCCCCTGGGTCTGCGTGTGCTAATGCTAGCATGCAGCTAGGTGGGCGTCGCTGTGTGCCTTTTCCACTGACGCCGGGGATCTTTCCAGCGTGTCCTACTGTAGATTGAAATTGGCGAGAAGTGCCGGGATCAGTCGTGCTCAGTACTTTGCGCTAGCGGCTTGGCTGGGCGCGCTCTCCGCGGCGATGGTGACGCTGGGGCCGGTAATACCGCCTTATCTGCTGAGCTGCGGCATTTCATTAGAGGGCATTTCCAATGTGATCATGCTTGAACGTGCAGCGCGCAGCCGATAACATCAGCAATTAAGGTGCTAAATTAAATGTTCATCTCTGAAGGATAGTGCGAGACCATTGAAAGTTACAAGGCGATTCAAATCATTCCCTCTCCCGAGAAAGAGTCAGGGTGTATTTAATCTCAGTATTCGGGGCTTGAGTTTTATCAGCTGCCTTGTGTACATGTAATCTCTCTCTAAAAAAAAAAAGGTAGAGTAAGAGTTGTGGTAAAATCATTGTACCTTAAGAACGTGCAACACACCTGTCTTTAAATCTTTCTATGAATGTATCACCTGGGAGTGAAACTCAGTCACTGTGTCTAGTGAAAACTCCAGTGCTGGCCGGGAGTGCTGCTGGTCTGCAGGCTGGAAGTTCAACGTTCAGTGAGAAACCATATCCCGTCCTTAGGGTGATGTCAGTGTTTACATTCGTTACAGAGTAAAGGACCTGGTTTGAAACTAACCTCCCATTCGACTCACTTTCACATAGGAAGAAAAGCGTAGATTGAGAGCTTTTGTGCCGAGGAAATGTGCCGTGGATTATCAGCCTTGGCAAAGCTAAATGCCATTAGCCTCAAAGTGAACTGAAAATCAGTCGTAAAACGCTATCATACATGGCAAGGCCATTCGTCTGCAGTGTCGTCTTTGAGTTGAAAATGGCTCCACTGGTTTGCTCGAAACTTTTCAGTGTTTTCAAAGACAAATTTGGTTTGTGCTCAGATGGGCCATGAGGTCCTGAGCAATTTTTAAATACTTGCGCATTTTATTGGTTAAAAATTGTGAAATTAGCACACAGGGTCATAGTTGGACTGATAGCAGATAATTGGCTGCATTGTGCTTTTACCACAGAATTCCCTGTCTCTGCATGTACAAAGATGGGCGTCAAACCCACATCTGGCCAAACAGCGGTATCTGCATACAGCTGCGTGACGTCCCACCTCTTCCAGCAGGAACTCTGGGTCTTCACTCAGGTTATTGGCTGCATCGGGAGGCTATTAAGAGGCAAGTCAAACCTTTCCGTCATTTAGTACCTTGCAGTTTGTGTTTGCCGAGGCTGCCGTCGACGGCACTGTGCCAACTGTCTGCGAAGGTGATGGGGCCTCTAGCTGAGGCGACAGCCACTGCTGGGTGATGCAGTGTAGATCGCCCCCTTTTGGTGGGAGGCTGTCATGTGACCCCTATCCGAATTGTTCACCAGGGACTGGAGCATCGCCATGCGCTGCAAACTCCAGTGCATCCTGTTTGATATCTCTCTCTCTCTCTCTTGCTCTCCCTGTCTTTCTTTCTCTTGCACTCTCTCTTGCTCTTTGTCTCTCTCTTTCTCCCTCTTGCTCTCTCTCTCTCTCACTCTCTCTCTCACACACACAAACTCTCCTCAGGGTCTCCAGCATCTCCCGAACATCACCTGGAGTTTGAATCCCTCAGCAACCCCTTCCTCATTCTCCTCCTCCTCCTTTGGTATTTCCTGTCTGCCCCCCCAAGACTTGGAGCACCTCGAGTGGCTTTCTCGGCCCGCATCCGCTCGGGGGAGAGACAAAAGGAGGGACGGCCATGTAAATGTGGTCATTGTGAGGCGACGTCGGCCATTAGTATGGGGGTGAGGGAGGCCACAGCCTGTGGACACGCTGCTGCTTCTTCAAGAGCTAATATTGGTCGGGTACCTTCAGAACAAAAGCTGAAATGCCAACAGGCAGAGCAAGACGGGGGGAAAATGCAGGACTGATGCCCAAGGAGCTGCGGGGGCGGTGAGACCAGTGAAACAAAACAGAAGCATTGAGAGACACTACTTCACATTCACGGTTTATTACCAAATGCTCCTAAGATAATGCCTGCCAACAGTATGGGTGTCAGTCCGGGGCGAGACCCCGCCTCCCCTTTATCATAAACCCCCTTTATGTCTCAATTGATCGTTAACCTTTTTTTTCATTTCCTGTCAGGAATTAAAACACTAAGGGACGAGAGGATTTATTGAAAAGAGCCCGCAGACAAAAGGCTGGCATTTATATGGACTTCCAGGCCAGTTGTGTTTTCGCTGTTATCGTTGTGTAAGAAGTATGTGTCTTTGAGAGAGCTCATGCATATTTGCTTTTCTCTGGGAGTTACGTTTGCCTGTTGACTTTTGTAATAACCATATTGAAGCAGGTATTAAACGCTTTATAGGGTATGTAAAACATGTATTATCAGTCATTATAGATCCATATTTCCTATCGTTGTTTGGTAGGGGTGTTGCTAAGTTAACACCATCTGGCAGTGCTGGACAGGGCTCATTGTCTTTCTCCAGCAAGACTGGAGTGCAAATATTTGATGTAGGTTTGCTCAAGAACTTGCTCAATGCTTGAACTTCCCAACCCTGTGAGAGCTGCTGGTAAAGTGCTGTTTATGTACCACTGGCCCCCACCAGTGTGAGTACACACACATAAAAGTAGTTTTATCAACTCTCAGTGACCTATATCTTGACTGACATCTATTATTTCTGTCCTCTCAGGCTTTATGCATGACGGCTCCTTCTGAAGTAAAGCTGAGTTTTTAACCGTAGACCTGTTCTGACGCCAGCCTGCCGTCTGCATTACTTACTGCCTCGAACTGTCAAGAAAAGCAAGTGGAAATGAGTCTTAACATGAAATATGTTAACTGCGCACTGATACTAGCAGGGCTGCCTGCTTCTGTCAGCTGGCTGGAGAAAGATTTTCGATTTGACGCACACATATTTACATGCATGTAACAGTTTTATTATATTGCAAATAGGCTGCAGGGTTTGCAAACTACCCCAACGCTTTCCATGTAGCTCATTTTAGGTTTATCATGGAATAATATAGATCTGCCGTAAGATTTCTTCTGTAAGCCTGAGAGTCTGAAACGCAAGTGTCTATGGGACGTGAAGGATCCTCCAGTCCACCTCTGTTCTCACCATAACAACCACGGGGTCGTCATGGTGAAGCGATGAGGGGATGTGGTTGGACGGGCCCGGGTTTGGTCTCTGGAGGGTGTCCCTTAAGGACAGTGAGGAGCCACTTTCTCTCTCCCAGAATGGCTAGTAGCTTCACATCCTAATGCAGCTGCTCAGAGCAGAAACGGAATTGGAGGCCATTTCGAAGGTGCTACACCATCTCAATCGTTTAAACTCAGATTGTGGTTAATCAACTCAGATTATGGTTAATCAACTCAGATTGTGGTTAATTACCTCAGGCAGCTTCTGCTGCTCTCTGTCCACCACCAAAGAGCATTCAAAGGTGCTTTATCTTCTGCTGTGATGGAGAAAAGGAACCTTGGCTCAAAGCCCTTGTCACACTGGTACTGTTGCAGGAAGTCATTCCGTGCAAAGGTTGTGTCTGTGTTCCTCTTGACCGCATTCAGACGATCCTTCCCCGTGCTTAGCCGTGGTTTGCTGTCTGGGACTGGAGGGGCCTTCGTTCCTATGGGGGGGCTTTTTTCAGGGCCCACAGCGGCTTTTGTCTGCAGCACATCATGCTAATATGGAGGCAGCTCACTTATCGTGTCGGGAATTTGGGGAAAAACAAGCAGTAAGAATGATTTCCTCGCAATAGGTGTAGCTCGTTTTCCCGCTCACTGAAGCTATGACATGGCTTTAAGAAGTCCCCCCTCCCCCCATGGGTTTATGCCGGATGGGGGGGGCAATCCCATCGATGATCGCTGAAGAGAGAAGCTTGTGAGTGACAGGAGATTATTCCTCAACCCCCTCAAAATATCAGAAAGCTGCTTAGACTTGGTGCCCCGTACCCCCCCCCCCCCCCCCCCCCCACACACACACACACACACACACACACAGGTTTATAATTATATCTTTGTGGGGACTCTCCATTCATTTCTATTGGGAAAACCTTAATCCCAACATGACGACCTTAACCATAAGTAACCAAACAAACAGTGAGACTTTCTGCATTTTTACATTTGTGATTACATTCACAGATCTTTGTGGGGACCTGAAAAATGGTCCCCACAACATCAAAATAGCAGGTTTTGGTGACATTGTGGGGGACTTTTGTTTCCCTCAACGTAATATAACCCTGATCCACACACAGTCACAACCTGTTTTCTCTTCTGTTCCCATTATTTGGTCCAAAGTCTTGGGCACAGCGGACAGCTTTTCCTAATGGCCCTGGTACATTTCTGCTGTCATCCCATTCAAAAGATAACGTTCTGCTCCCAAATAAAGTAGCTTATGGGGGGTGACGTGGTCACCCAGTGGGTCTCACTGCTGCCTCATGTCTCCGAGGCTGCGGGTTCGATTCTCACCCACGGTTCACTGCACGTGCAGCTCGTATCGTCACCCACTGCTCACTGCACGTGCAGCTCGTATCCTCACCCACGGCTCACTGCACGTATCCTCTTCCCCTGCATGTTCCCCGTGTGACGTGCATGTCCTCAGGCCGCGCCTGTTTATACCCACAATGCAAAGACATGCAGTTAGACTGACTGGGGGGGGGGGCATGTGCAGCTGAGGGGCCAGAAACACTGGAAGTAAGGCTGCTGAGGGTGCTTCATCGCCCCCTCTGGTTGTTGGTGGTAATGCAGCATCATTTTTTATGATCATTTTTAGAGGTTCACTGCTCTATCAGTATCGGCTGTTTCACTTTTCCCCGGTTTACTACAGTCTGGAAATAAAATTGGAAAAATGCCAGAAGTAAATGGTTCATAAGTTTCAACCTGCGCATCAAGCGAGTACAGGCTGTAAGACGCTGAATTCCGCCGGCCCAGTCACGCCCAGCGTACGACTCATCTCCCTTTGTCCCCATATCCACGCTTCTCGGTACAACTGTCATCCAATCTGCTTGCAGCGATCCTGCTCATCTCATTTGTTGCCACATTATTGGTATCCGTGTTATAAAAAATGTGTAAAAAGCATGATTTTTATTGTGCCATCATCCTTTGATACATGATTTTTTTCATTGTTCTATCGTCTCTAGAGAATTACGGTAAAGCATCAGGATCCTTTTCATTCGAGAGAGTACAGTACAGTACAGTACAGTGCTGTATAATAACGTACAATGTACTGTATCATTACAGTTGTTTTCAATTGTTTTGGCAGATTTCACATAACATACTTAACATTCTCACAGGCGTAAGAGCATTTCTCTGAACAATTCATGCATAGAGCACAACACTATGGTTTAGCTGCAGAAGCCTGTAACTTATGCAAAACAATGAAATCATATTTCAAAAGCAAATAATTCCACCAATTAATTAGTCAGTGCCACCACAATGAAAAGTACAGTCAGCATCATTTTAACCATGAGAGCCAAAATACTTAGATATATTGTTAGTATGTCAGTGTGAGTCTGCTCCTGAGCTCCACAATGCTGAATCACAGTCGGTTCCCACTTTCTCATTGTCACTGACTGATCATTCTTCTGTAGCAAAATGATACTTACTCATGTCAGAGACCAGTTTCAATATTACAGTATGTAAAGGTCACTAGAAATCACTCGTGAATTTTTCAGACCTCAAGACACTGTAAAATAGCAAACAAAAAAAGTCACACAGCACTGTATAACACAATATCAGCAAGATGGCAACACAAGCATGTGCTGTGGGAAGCAAAAACACAACAACGCCATATCACTGCAATTTAAGGAATATATTTTTAAATCGTTTTGAAAGCTTGGCTAACTGTTTTGCATGTGGAATCTCACACAATGATCATATATATACACAGTATATAAACATTGACGTTTACAGCAAACTTACACACACTGATCAGTTCCTGCTCTATGACTCTGACCACCACCTGGGACACAAACTTGGAGTCATCGGCACCATACAACACCGGGCAGAGAAAGTTCCCTCCAAGGAGGAAGGAATATAAAAAGTACTTGCACATATCAAGAGGACACTTGGAACATGTGGTTATCCAAACCGGGTCTTTATCGAGGCTTCGAAGAGACATGAAAATTAAGAACATTGCCATCCCATATGTGACAGGACTGTCTGAGAAATGTAGATTTTTTTTTTCCAAACACAAAATCCCAGTGCACTTCAGACCCAGCAACACCTTTAGACAGAGACCGGTTCATCCCAAGGACAAAATGCCTAAACACAAGCTGAGCAATGTGGTGTTTGCTTTACAATGCAGTAAGGAATGCTCGGACTTATGTATAGGAGAGACCGAGCAACCACTCCACCGACATATGGCACCTCACCGGAGAGCCAGCACATCAGGACAAGGCTCAGCTGTACATCTGCACCTAACGGAGAAGGGACACTCCTTTGAGGAAACAAATGTGCATGTTTTGGACAGAGAAGACAGATGGTTTGAGAGAGGAGTAAAAGAGGTCGTCTACATCCAGTTGGAACGACCATCACTGAACAGAGGTGGAGGCTTAAGACACCAATTATCAGCCACCTATAACACAGTCTTGAGATCCTTCCCCAGGAGATGTAAATGTGAGGGGCATTCACCTGTGAATGGTTCACACCTTGGCTCAGGTGGAACCAAGGTTTCACACCTTGATCCACACCTTGCCCCAAGTGACCCTGAGGACCCGCTGGACAGCAGGGAGTGTCAACGACCACTTTCAAGGTGACAACCCCACTAGAGGATAAATACCTGGAACTCTCCATCAGACGTAGTGAACTGAAGAAGCCTTTCGGATGAGAGGTGAAACGTCTTCATGAAATTGAAAAGTAAGTCCAGTTGCCTTCGATTCAAGCCCTTAAGATTATCATGTCCTGGATGACTGAGAACCCACGCAGACATCACATACATGTATAGTTTTGGGGGCAAAATTATTACAGTGGGAAACTACATGATCTATGTTGACCAGCAAGACTAAAACATTTGTAAATTGTGCCAAATGATGACAATTCTACAAAACCATTTGCATACATTTACTAAAGCATTTGGAAATGTCAGCGGAAGTAACACTGTGTTGTGGGGATTTCACTTGTTGGTTTGCAAATGTTAACTGTCATTTGATAAATGTTGCAAAGAAGTTGAGAAAAACTGTAATATATGATCTACAGTATTATACAACTTTGCTGGGAATAGTAAGGGCATAATGAGGAAGTAACTGCAAATGTAAAAGCAAAGAGGGTGAAGGAAAGCTCAGTTTACAGCTTCTTACAAAAGAATGTGGCACTGCAGAGCATCACTGGGCCTTAGGAGCAGCAGTGTGACTGGGTGGGTCGGGTGAGAAGAGCTGACTACCTGCTGCACCACGATTCTGTGGCATTTATAAAGTGGCTTGAGCAGATTGCAGCTATGTGTATGTTTTCTGCTTAGGGATAGCTCTGACTGATTGATCGCCATTCAGGAAAGTGTGACGTTAAATGCTTAGGCGTTATCTTCGGGTATATAATGTGCAGGGTGACAACTCACACATTTCCTCCTGATTCTCATTTGTTGCCTGGGAAGTGTGACTTTTTGTCAAGTGTTCCCATTGGTGCTCTGCAGACCCGGTGCACCCTGAACCTGATTTACAGCGTTCCCATTGGTGCTCTGCAGACCTGGCCCTCCCTGAACCTGATTTACAGCATTCCCATTGGTGCTCTGCAGACCTGGCACACCCTGAACCTGATTTACAGCGTTCCCATTGGTGCTCTGCAGACTCGCCTCTCCCTGAACCTGATTTACAGCATTCCCATTGGTGCTCTGCAGACCTGGCACACCCTGAACCTGATTTACAGCGTTCCCATTGGTGCTCTGCAGACCTGGCCCTCCCTGAACCTGATTTACAGCGTTCCCATTGGTGCTCTGCAAACCTGGCACACCCTGAACCTGATTTACAGCATTCCCATTGGTGCTCTGCAGACCTGGCCCTCCCTGAACCTGATTTACAGCGTTCCCATTGGTGCTCTGCAGACCTGGCCCTCCCTGAACCTGATTTACAGCGTTCCCATTGGTGCTCTGCAGACTCGACTCTCCCTGAACATGATTTACAGCGTTCCCATTGGTGCTCCACAGACCCGACTCTCCCTGAACCTGATTTACAACGTTCCCATTGGTGCTCCACAGACCCGACTCTCCCTGAACATGATTTACAGCGTTTCCATTGGTGCTCTGCAGACTCGACTCTCCCTGAACATGATTTACAGCGTTCCCATTGGTGCTCCACAGACCCGACTCTCCCTGAACCTGATTTACAGTGTTCCCATTGGTGCTCCACAGACCCGACTCTCCCTGAACCTGATTTACAGTGTTCCCATTGGTGCTCTGCAGACCCGACTCTCCCTGAACCTGATTTACAGTGTTCCCATTGGTGCTCTGCAGACCCGACTCTCCCTGAACCTGATTTACAGTGTTCCCATTGGTGCTCTGCAGACTCGACTCCCCCTGAACATTATTTACAGCGTTCCCATTGGTGCTCCGCAGACTCGACTCTCCCTGAACCTGATTTACAGCGTTCCTATTGGTGCTTCGTAGACTCGGCCCGCCCTGAACCTGATTTACAGCGTTCCTATTGGTGCTTCGTAGACCCGGCCCGCCCTGAACCTGATTTACAGCGTTCCTATTGGTGCTTCGTTGACCCGGCCCGCCCTGAACCTGATTTACAGCGTTCCTATTGGTGCTTCATAGACCCGGCCCTCCCTGAACCTGATTTACAGCGTTCCTATTGGTGCTTCGTAGACCCGGCCCGCCCTGAACCTGATTTACAGCGTTCCTATTGGTGCTTCGTAGACCTGGCCCGCCCTGAACCTGATTTACAGCGTTCCCATTGGTGCTCCGCAGACCTGGCCCTCCATGAGTTTCCCATACATCATTCATAAGACAATACACGGTTTTTAATGTTTCTGTCCATTAAGGCACTATAACAATGAGCCGTTCTTGTGAGAGATTGTGAGGCTAAAAGCTGTTCACTTTTCGGCATGACATTGATTAAACTATAAGGAAATGTAATGTAACAGAGACACCCATCCTCATCCACCCGTCATCCTGACAGCATCTTCCTCTGCCAGCCAAGTGGCTTAATAGACCTTCCCGCGCGACGTGTGTAAATCACTCAGCAGACCACCAGAGTTCCAGTGGCTCTGAGTGTGGGCTGTTTGCTTTTCCCTGCCTTTTCAGCTGCTTTTCCATCCAGGGCTGTATATCCCAGCAGTGAGGATCAGGTGTGAAGTGTCCCTTTGCACTGTACTCACGCCGAAGCCTCATATCTGCACCTCATCGCTCTTCTGTGTTCGTGGACCTTGATCAAGCTGTGTTTTGGCCTAAATATGTGATCGGACAGGCAACAGCTGCCCCGAACAGTCCATCTCTTTATATTCGTAAATGAAGGAAAGGGGGATGACTTAACTTTAATTTCCTTTAAATAAGGCTGTCCAGTGGCCTCTTAATGTAGGTGAATGGAATGCTTTCATTTTTGAGATCAAGACCTGATTTGTTGTATATAAAGCTCTTACAGCATTATGTACAATAAGTACAATAAATAAATATTTGTTTCGTGTTTTTCTACTACTGCATTCACACTCAGTCTCTTGAACTTGAGCCTGACATTGACATCATCTTCAAACAATCTATGCATGCTTCCATCTTCCGTAACTGCTTACTCAGCACATGGTCATCATTAGCTGGCAGCACAAGGCATCTCCGGCTGGGATGCCAGTCTCCGGCTGGGCACACACAACTCCCCTTAACTGTGTGTTTTAAACAATGAAAGGAAAGCAAAGTAGCGGGAGCGAGGCCACGCAGAACTGATTGTGGTTAAACATTTATCCGGATTACATGCTAGACATTGGCAGGAAAACTGAATGTTTTACTGCTGAAGTAAATGATTGACAGTGTTGGTTTCAGCCCAAATATCGTGTGTGATTTTTTTTTCCCCCCCAGTAGCGTACAGGGGTCTGCCCAGAGTATCTGTACTTAGAAGGGCAGCAAAGCCCCAGCCTTCAGCTACTCGCTCAGCATTGTTGCCTTGCTCCATCTCTCTCCTCTGTTTCCCTCGCAGAGGCTGAACGCTCTTCACTGAGCTCCTGAGGATGTTATTTGGAACCAAGTGCAGAATAAAAGACAGATGAATCTGGGTCCATTTCTGAAGCTCAGCGGTTAAACACGAGCTGAAATGTACCAGGGATGGAACTGCTCCAGAAAGAGTGTTTTGATCAGGAGCTCTTTGATTACTGCTTTGTCTGTTTATTAGCTTCATTGCCATCTTAGGTATGCTGAATTACAAGAGTATTATTTTGTGGAGACTAGTGTCTGTCATCATGCTTTCGCCTCCTAGAAAAGAAGTTAATTAGACAACAGCAGGAATATGCTGATTAGCTGTGGGTGTGGCAGCCATCTTTGCTTGGACACGTATATTATTTCTTAGATGTGGTCATTTAGTTGTGGGTCCTCTCCGCGTCTCTGGTTAGTTGTGGGTCCTCTCCGTGTCTCTGGTTAGTTGTGGGTCCTCTCCGCGTCTCTGGTTAGTTGTGGGTCCTCTCCGCGTCTCTGGTTAGTTGTGGGTCCTCTCCGCGTCTCTGGTTAGTTGTGGGTCCTCTCCGCGTCTCTGGTTAGTTGTGGGTCCTCTCCGCGTCTCTGGTTAGTTGTGGGTCCTCTCCGTGTCTCTGGTTAGTTGTGGGTCCTCTCCGCATCTCTGGTTAGTTGTGGGTCCTCTCCGCGTCTCTGGTTAGTTGTGGGTCCTCTCCGCATCTCTGGTTAGTTGTGGGTCCTCTCCGTGTCCCTGGTTAGTTGTGGGTCCTCTCCGCGTCTCTGGTTAGTTGTGGGTCCTCTCCGTGTCCCTGGTTAGTTGTGGGTCCTCTCCGCGTCTCTGGTTAGTTGTGGGTCCTCTCCGCGTCCCTGGTTAGTTGTGGGTCCTCTCCGCGTCTCTGGTTAGTTGTGGGTCCTCTCCGCGTCTCTGGTTAGTTGTGGGTCCTCTCCACGTCTCTGGTTAGTTGTGGGTCCTCTCCGCATCTCTGGTTAGTTGTGGGTCCTCTCCGCGTCCCTGGTTAGTTGTGGGTCCTCTCCGCGTCTCTGGTTAGTGGTGGGTCCTCTCCGCGTCTCTGGTTAGTTGTGGGTCCTCTCCGCGTCTCTGGTTAGTTGTGGGTCCTCTCTGCGTCTACTGCTGCTTGTTGAGTGAAAACTCAGAAAAGCCTTTTCCACGTGCAGACTGGGACAGGATGTGATTTTGGTTGGATGTCACACTGCTTTGCCATTTTGATTTTTTGATTTTTTGCCGCTCTGCCCATGACCGCTTCCTTCCTGGCACATGTGGCAGCCTGGCACACACCATCCCCGGTCTCACCCCTGCCCACGCCTGCTGTGGACTGGCTGGAGGAGGGCCCCCAGTCCATCCTGTGCCTCCCCTGCCACCTGATCTTTGGCCTTGCGGAGCCAGTGCCTACCGAGGTGCCAATTAGCTCCATTTGTGGCGGCATTTGTCTCCCCCTCCGCCCAGAGCCAGCGGGATTGGCGCTGTGGGGGGGGAGAGGTGCTGCACTGCCTCACAGCCGGGACCATTCCTCACCTGCCCATGTGTCAAATGCCCCCAGACTGCTTCTCAGCCTGATACTGGGCGTCTGGAATCTATCACCATTTTGACATCCAAAAAATGAGCAAACACCCCCCCCCCCCCACATAAAATGTGCCCCATTGTGTCAGGCTGCTCATTAATCTGCTTCTCCTTAATGGATGGCCAGAACAGATGACTGCCAGATTTCTACAAGAAGGGAGAACACTGAAACAGTGAAACAGGAGTAACACCTAGGCCTGTTTAGGAGTTACGCCTGTTTAGGAGTAACGCCTAGGCCTGTTTAGGAGTTACGCCTGTTTAGGAGTAACGCCTAGGCCTGTTTAGGAGTAATGCCTAAACCAGTTTAGGAGTAGTGCCTATGGATATTTAGGAGTAGCGCCTAGGCCTGTTTAGGAGTAGTGCCTATGGATATTTAGGAGTAGCGCCTAGGCCTGTTTAGGAGTAATGCCTAAACCAGTTTAGGAGTAGTGCCTATGGATATTTAGGAGTAGCGCCTAGGCCTGTTTAGGAGTAATGCCTAAACCTGCTTAGGAGTTACGCCTGTTTAGGAGTAACGCCTAGGCCTATTTAGGAGTAGTGCCTAGGCCTGTTTACGAGTTACGCCTTTGGCAGTTTATGAGTAGTGTCTAGGCCTGTTTAGGAGTAACACCTTTAGCAGTTTATGAGTAGCGCTTAAGCCTGTTTATGAGTAGCGCCTAGACCTGTTCAGGAGTAACGCCTAGACCTGTTTACAAGTAGCACCTAGGCCTATTTGGGAGTTACGCCTTTGGCCATTTATGAGTAGTACCTAGGCCTGTTTAGGAGTAATGCCTAGGCCTGTTTAGGAGTAACACCTGTGGCTGTTTATGAGTAGCACCAAGGCCAGTTTAGGAGTAATGCCTAGGCCTGTTTAGGAGTAGCACCTTTGGCTGTTTATGAGTAACATCTAGGCCTGTTTAGGAGTAACACCTTTGACCGTTTATGAGTAGCACCAAGGCCTGTTTAGGAGTAACACCTTTGGCCGTTTATGAGTAGCACCTAGGCCTGTTTAGGAGTAACGCCTTTGGCCGTTTAGGAGTATCTCCTAGGCCCGTTTAGGAGTAGCACCTTTGGCAGTTTATGAGTAGTGTCTAGGCCTGTTTACAAGTAGCACCTAGGCCTGTTTATGAGTAGCGCCTAGGCCTGTTTATGAGTAGCACCTAGGCCTGTTTAGGAGTAGCGCTTTTGGCCGTTTATGAGTAGCACCTAGGCCTGTTTAGGAGTAGCGCCTTTCTGTTTATGAGTAGCGCCTAGGCCTGTTTAGGAGTAACGCCTTTGCCCGTTTATGAGTAGTGCCTAGGCCTGTTTAGGAGTAACCCCTTTGCCCATGTATGAGTAGCGCCTAGGCCTGTTTAGGAGTAGCGCCTAGGCCTGTTTAGGAGTAGCGCCTAGGCCTGTTTATGAGTAGCACCTAGGCCTGTTTAGGAGTAGCACTTTTGGCCGTTTATGAGTAGCACCTAGGCCTGTTTAGGAGTAGCGCCTTTCTGTTTATGAGTAGCGCCTAGGCCTGTTTAGGAGTAGCGCCTTTGGCCGGTTATGAGTAGCGCCTAGGCCTGTTTAGGAGTAGCACCTTCGGTCGGTTATGAATAGCGCCTAGGCCTGTTTAGGAGTAGCGCCTTTGGCCGGTTATGAGTAGCGCCTAGGCCTGTTCAGGAGTAGCGCCTAGGCTTGTTTAGGAGTAGCACCTTTGGCCGGTTATGAGTAGCGCCTAGGCCTGTTTAGGTGTAGCGCCTTTGCCCGGTTATGAGTAGCGCCTAGGCTTGTTTATGAGTAGCGCCTAGGCCTGTTTATGAGTAGCACCTAGGCCTGTTTAGGAGTAGCGCCTTTGGCCGGTTATGAGTAGCGCCTAGGCCTGTTTATGAGTAGCACCTAGGCCTGTTTAGGAGTAGCGCCTTTGCCCGGTTATGAGTAGCGCCTAGGCTTGTTTATGAGTAGCGCCTAGGCCTGTTTATGAGTAGCACCTAGGCCTGTTTAGGAGTAACGCCTTTGGCCATTTATGAGTAGTACCTAGGCCTGACCTGGAAACCCTGCAGTTTCATGATGACTTGATGAGCATTACACAGCTCCCTGCATGTAATCTCCATGTTTGTGGCTGCTAAGACTCTGCGACCGGCTCCTTGCCACTGCTCCTCCTGCAGGCCTTTGGGCCACTATCCCTGTTGACAGCTGAAATGATACGTTATTTTCTTAAGCATGTGGGAAGGTGTGATTATCGGCTCTGGCTAACGACCACCTCTCTGGGGTCCAAATAACCATGCTCGACCGGCTGTCCTCCACTAAACCACCCTCACTGAGGACATCCTACTCTGCTTATACTTTCACGGGGCGTTTCCTCGGCCTCCATGATGGGAGTCCAGGAGAACTGACTATGTTGCCGGGGGGGGGAAGCTCATCTCTCTGTGCCTCACCATTTGAAATTAAATGATGCATTATTTGCCATAGGTGGACAGTAATGCTTCTTTTTATATCCCATACTGCTGTCCCTTGAGAAACACACACACACACACAAACATTCGTACTCATATCTTTGTGGGGACTCTCCATCCATCTCTCTGGTAAAAACCCTAATCCGAACAATGACAACCTTAACCCCTACCCAACCCCAACTTTAGCCATAAGTAACCAAACTAAATACAAGACACAGATTTTCGTAAAATTGAATTTCCCTTTGTGGGGACCAAAAAGGTGGTACACACACACACACTAAATAAATATATATATATATACCATTGAGAATGAAGCTTGGGGGTCAGACCATTTATCTGGGGTTAAGGGGCCTTGCTCAAGGGCCCCGAAGGACATGTGGCTGTTCTACCAGGGACGCCGTTCGACCCAACAACCTTCTGATAACGGAGGCCGAACCCCCTGAGCCACAAAGCACCCCATCAGACAGGTCATTTGGAAAGGTGCAGTGACTGTTTTCATGTTGGCTTCTCAAGCCCACCCCCTGCCCCCACTGAAAATGGCAATTTCATAACACAGCCACGCGAGCGTGACCATCCGTGTGACATGGACGCTGATTTTGTCAGGGTTAAAATGTGCACTTCCACCGCTGGCCTGCAGGTCAGCACTATCCACCTGCCTCTGGCCCTAATTGCCCCCCATGCCACCCTGGTCGCCCCCCCCCCCCCCCCCCCCCCCCCCCCCCCCCCCCCCTCTGTGAAGGCTCCGTACCCCCTCCCCCTCCCTTGCTTTCATTACTGACCCTGCTGTTCTGGAGTGAGTTCATTCATTTTTTTATTTTTTTTATCATTTTTAGAGCAAATTGATCAGTATCTAAACCAACTGCCACCTTGTAAACTGAAGGCTTGTTCAGTCTGTCAGGTTTCACTGCTACTATGTCCATGTAATCTCTTTATGCTAGAGGGAATTAGAGAAATATAACAGACTGAGTATTATGTTTGCACTGCATTTATCTGCAGCATGGAGGAGCAGGATCTGTAAATATCTGTCCACATGTGAAAGTTTCTTGATATCCTAATTGAAATCATTTAGGATGTATAAATGTATAGAATTACGAATCACTGAGGCTCGGAAGGGATGCGTAATTTGAATATTTACAGCTGGGCCACTGTGAACCTGTGTTTAGTTTTTCATTTTTAAATTTGTGCTTATTGTATGTGGTAGATTCCCGAATATAATTATTCTACACGATCGCAGAAAATATCTGTAATGCTTTATTCTGAAGTATATCATTGGAATATAAAAAAGTCTCTTTTGTTATTTGTGATCTTTGAAAGAAATATTGAGTTTAACTTTGTGAGTACTTGGGATGAAGTTTCTGGGGGGGGGGGGGTTACAGTAATAGTGCTCTGCTGGACCCCCCTCTCCCCCCATTCCTGAAATTGATTTGTGATGTGTTTTCCTTCTGCGGTCTCCGTGATAACAACAGGGTATTCATCCCTTAGTGCCATTCTTACGCACATCAGTAAGGACACACAGATACCGTATGGCAACTTCAAACAGGCCTTTTGTGAAATGAAAAAATCGGGCATCGCTTCATTCCCCCTCTGTCCCGCTTACAAATTTATCAGGGAGCCTGTATCTCTGCTGCAAGGGACAGAAATTGGTAAAATACTGATTTCAAAGGCTTGGCACGGTGTCCTATTATTTAGTATCACCTTACGGTGCACAGTAAAGGCTGGTACAGACATTGTTCGAGTCCTTGTGATGCTTTTCATTATTGTAGGCCGCTCGTCTCAGATCAGATTACCCTAACTCCCATAACCGTCCAGCAGCACTTACTGAATACCAAGACCTTCCAGGAATGGAGTGTGAAGTTTCAATAGTTGTCAGTCAAGGTTTAAATACATTAAATCATCTGATACTGACCCCCGTCTCCTTTATGCAGGCAGAATGAGAAGCCCCCGAGTTCGTAGTGTATCTGATATTCCTGCTAACTGTTTTCCTCCTTTCTCAGTTTTCTTTTGCTGACTCTCTCTCTCTCTCTCTCTCTCTCTCTCTTTTTCACCATAAGAAACAGGTGTTTTTTTTTTCCTTAGATCTTTTCTGGTTAGAGTGATTAAGCTCTGCTTTATATTATTTCAACAAAAGATTATCCTAAGTGCATGTTCTTATATAAATATAAGTTTAATATACAAACAAATGATTTTTTTTATTAAATGGAGGGAGGTGGTTTATGTGAAACCAGGTTCTGCACACATTGTGCGTTAAATTCCCAGATGATGGCAGTGAAAATGTACAACACACTGGACGTTTGATGATAATTGTCTTCCCTCTATAGTTTTGTTCGATTCCTCGACGTGTCATTGTATCCCTGTGAAAGGGCTTGCCTCTCCACCGTGACATCAGAGATCCCTGGGGGAATTAAAGAAAAGAAGACAATGGGGCCTCATTTCACAGACTCTCTGTCACATGTGCACGTCTTTTACTGATAATGAATGTTTTCAGCATTGAGCAGAAGTGTTTTCATTGTCTCGTGGCCCATCGCACTCAGAAATCCAGCTGTATCCTATGCTACTCATAGAGATGCATTAGTAGGACACCTTAAAAATGAAATTCAGGTTGAGCTCCAAATACTCTCTAATGTTGAAGGACCCCCCCTCCCCCCCTTAAGTGCTTCCACTGACAGCTGTGGAAATCAAGGTTTTCACTTGGTCACTCAAGCTTTATGCAAGTTTCTCAGAGTGCCTGACCTCTCCTGACATCCAGTTTCCTATAAGTCTCTGAGAGCTGTTACGTTGCCCGTTTCAAAGCTACCACATGCATGGTTTGTATATCACTAATCGCGCTGGCTCCAAAAAATGTTTAGTAGCGAATATTTGCACTTGAGACCAGTTAGGTATATAGTATGAGAAATATTAGTCCACACCCACCGGGACTGAGTTTTTCCCCGTTTGAATCGCTGCCGTTCACCGCGTTCTGGGCGACGGCTCTCGTCGCGGTTACAGCCGCATGCGCCGTGGCTGATCTGACGGGCATCGGAGAAAACACGTCAGGCGGCGGCTGCCGAACACTGCCCATCTCCCTAATAAGCACTTGCGTGCAGAAGAGCAGGTAATTGATGATTATAAGTGTGGACAGTAAGAGTGTTTGTCAGATCACCCAGGAAAAAGAGAGAAAAACACAGCACGTGCATCTGCTGCGCTGTAATGACACCTCTGCGGTCTGCTAACTAGTCATTGTTAGAAAAAACGATTGCCCTTTTTTCTGTCTATTTTATATCTTTCCAAGTAGCCTCTTGTCTATATTTTGTTATTTAGGAGGTATAATTTAAGTCCACCCATCCACGTTCAATAACCGCTTATCCAGCAGGCTACACGGTCGTGCCGTATAATTAAAGTCATATCAGTAAATAATAATGCAAGAATGATTTGCGTTGTGTTTATAGTACACCAGTAAATATGCATTTGTGTTTGTACGTATAAATGGACCCCTGTAATTGACAAAGCCAATGGAAAAACGGGGAGCTGTTTTTCAGAAGCAGCTTGCGAGGTGAGCCCTGTTTTTGTCCCGGACCTCCAGCACAATTATCCTTCTTAGCAGCGTTTAGCACTTGTTAAACGGACGGCTGGGGGTGGGGGTGTGTGGAGCTGAGGGCCATACGGTCTTTTAAAGCTGAGTGATTTACACAATTCATTAAAGGCAGTGATTTTTCTCTTAGCGTCATATTAAATGGTTACTTACTCTCAAATGCTCCCAGGGGGCTCGGATTGTTGGGCCGCGCACAGATTAAAGTTTGCATTGAAAGAGAAATTGAATTCAGGGGTAATCAATAGCATAATGGGCCGGTATGTGGAGCCCTCCTGCCTGAAATGAAATTACCATATTTTTAATCTTAATTTTCCACTCTGTTTATCTGACAGTGCGGATGTGCAATCCAAACAGATAATGAGAGAGTGGGATATTGACACGGCGGTCCTCTGGAGTGCTTGTTTCTGTGATTAAACGCCGTGATCTGTGATTACTTTGTGTCGGGAGTCAGGGCAGCTGGCCAGGACCGCGGGGAGGGAGCGGCCCGGAGCAGATGTAGCGGCGTGCGCTTCAGAAGTGCCGGCGGTATTCGGCAGCCCCGCCGCAGACTGCGCCCCGGCGATGGGAATATCCCCCCGCCCCCGATCGGCCCCCATGTCATCTGCGACAAGTACAGCGACAGCAAACTTCGCACAAGTATCATTAACCTGATACCTCCATTGTTCCCAATAATAATAATAATGGCATTTTGGGGTCTGATGCGGCGTCCAGCGCTGCTAAAGTAGCTTAAACCGAAGGGAAATGAGGGAACATAATCTGCGCGATCGAACGTGTAGGAATTCAGTAAAATACGGGTGGAGGCTCTGATACGGGATTAATACTTACTGAGTGATTTATTCGGAGGTGCGGTCCCAGTTTCTCAAGTGTGCCGCAATTGACTGATAAGTGGAGTGAGGACTTCGGAGAAAAGAGTCAGGTGCAAAACTTCAAATTAAAAAAGATTAATGGATTGTGTTTTGAACAGTAAAATGTCGTGCCCAATATGTTTTTGTTTTGTGAAGCCAACAAGGTGGCAGAGACCTTGAAGTGAAGAAGCGGTGGGATCTGTGATCAGGCCTGGCTCTCCCCGTTCCCAGGTAGATCTAGTGAGGCAGCAGGGAAAATGAAGTGTAATTTTGACAGGTTGTGGCAGGATTAGGACGAGCAAATTTGCAACCTTTGTTCAGTGCTGGCAGTGTGTGTGTGTGTGTGTGTGTGTGTGTGGGGGGGGGGGTTACAGGAAGATGGGATGTCTGAAACAGCCCCCCCACCCCCCATGTGCCTACAAACTGAACATCAGACAAACTCTCCTACGCTTGACATGACTATTTTAGGTCTGGTGAGAAAAGTAAACAAGAACGTTGCATACTGTATCTCCAGCGGCCTAAAACGTGATCACTTTGTGTCTCTCTGGGCTGTTATTTTAGAAATGCACGATCTGATATTCCGAGTATTTTTGCGTTTCTTATCTCTCTCACCTACCACCTGTTTTTTTTTTCTTGGAATCATGGCAGTTTCTGATAAATGACACATAGAGGCTTGTAGCCTTTCTGCAAGGTGACTGTACCTCATCATTAATTAAACGTAAAAGTCCCTTTTACGCAAGGGCAAGGTATAACAAGGAGGGATTTTACTGCAGTTACTGTACTTGGAAAATATGTTCTATGAGTCATTCTTCTGTACAGTATCATGCCAGTTCAGCATTTTCTTAAGCCCCCCAGTGGCCGATGTCCTCGGCCTAACCTGCACCACTGAGGTTGTCTTGACTGTACCTGTCTGTAGCTCAGACTTGGTGGTTTTGGCCGTAATGTTGGTTGAAATGATGGGCTTGACCTGCTCTGCTCCCTCGCCTTTGCTCACGCTTGCCGAGTGATTTACCTTATCTTGTTCATTTCAGAGGATGAACAGTGGGAACGGTGTCATCTCCGTGTGACATTCTGATTCTCTTAGGTAACACTGCTAATCTCACTCGCGGCTAAGGAGCAGGCTCGCATTTCAGCGCTGTGGTTTTTGGCTTTTGTGTAGGGTGGTGTTCAAATGACCACAGACCTGTTGGTCTAGAGGGCTGGCAATAACAATTGGCCCGGAACTATGGGGTCCCCTGCAGTATATTTTACTAGGCTGGGGGATTCTCCACGATAACCTTTGCTGAGCAGGGGGGGTCCCGTTATTAATTGTGCTGAGCAGAGGGTGCCCCCCCCCCCCCCCCCCCCCGCACAAATATTTTGCTGGAACCAGCTCTGTTGGTGTGTAATGTGTAGTAGCCAGTGGATGAAATGCTTAATTGCAGGAAACTCAGGCAATAACTTCAATAATAAAAATGAGACCAGGCTCAGTCTGTCCCTAAGTCACAGGGTAGCCTTCACCTCAAATGTGCCCCCCTCCCCCCACACTGGCAGGACGCCCTTCACTTTTCAGCCATGAAAGAAGAGTGGAAAAGTGCGTAAATGGTAAAAGAGGCTGACCTCATCGCTAAAGAAGGTAACTCACAGCCCTGAGCGTAAGGAGGGGCTGCTTATGGGTGATGTCACCCCTTTTGTGGACTGTCAGTGAGGCTTTGGGTGTGTGTGTGTGTGTGTGTGTGTGTGTGTGTGTGTGTGTGTGCGCGTGTGCGCATGTGTGAGTGGTCCAGATATACCTTACGTTGTAGATTTTAATTTTCTAAAAGTCTGTAACTGCAATAAAAAAATTAAAAATGCAAAAAACTTAGCATTTTTCCCTATAGAAATGAATGAGTAGTCGCAACGAAGACATGGTTACAGGTTTGTGTGTGTGTGTGTGTGTGTGTGTGTGTGTGTGTGTGTGTGTGTGTGTGTGTGTGTGTGTGTGTGGTTTGGGAAGCAGCTTTGCTAAGACAGAAGCCTGCATCTGGAACTGCGGTCGATCTGGTTTAATTCGCCGAGGTTCCTGCACTTGCCTCGCTGCCCAAGTCGTTCACGTTGCACCGCAGCGACGGAGCTGGAGAGGCATCGGCGGCCAGGATTGATGAAGGGACCGTGACTTTAATGAAGTGTCAGGAGCCGTAGGGAACCTCCAAAGAAAATGGGGAGGGGTTTAAGTGAGTGAAGCCTGGGGGCAGCCGGACTTTAAAGGGACCCCGATGTACCCAAGCGCTGCATGCCGGCCCATGACTCTGCAGACGCTTTAGATGGCGTCTGTCCTGCCTGTGGCAGATGCCTGTTCACTTTGGGCCAAACTCTCGCTGCTTCTTTAGCTGAATTTAACCCCCCCCCCCTCATTTTTTCTAATGTAGAGACCCACAGGGTTGATGGCAGACCTACAATGTGGCTGTTGTATGGTTACTGTCAGCTCTTTCGGATGAGGCTTCCTGTTCATTAGGCTCCCTTTCACCTTCGCACAATGAGCTAGCTTTGCCGCGATACCGAGTCGACGCCCATCTCTTCAATTCGCCGTGAATAGTTGTAAATAGTGTTTATGCAAGCCCATTGTTGCCTTTTGTCCGGCCGGCCTTAATGCGCAGTGATTGGTCTGCTTTTGAGGCCCGAGACGCATTATGCTAGCCGTGTGATTCCTGATGTGTGCCTTCGCTTCTCAGCCGGTAAACAGCGTGGCTGTAAACTCCCCATGGACCACGCAGCTCACATAAAGTGGGACATTGTGCTGGGACCGGGCTGGGTGTGTGTCTGCGCCCCGCTGCCAGTAACATTTACACGGTTTGATTGTCCACTGCAGCCACTGGAAGTTTTACTATAAGTGCAACATGCTTCTCTTGGCTAAAAAGAACATGCTCCTCTTTTGACAAAGAAGCAACTTAAAGAAGGATTAAAAATGTCTGTTATTGTTTTATTTTTATACACCATCGTTGAAAAGTCTGATATGTGACTGGAATTGACAATACCACTCTGCAGAGCTATACTGCACTGTTTTTTATTTGTAATTTGTAAATTAAATTTATCTAAGACATCAGTGGTGCAAAGGGTGTTTTTTGTTCTACTTTCCCATTTTCCCGCCTGTTCAAAGCCTTATAATTTCATCACAGGGACGTGAGTGTGCCAACCCCCCAGTTACGTTTGATGAGCCCACCCTGCGAAGTGAACTGGTGTATTTGCATTTTATGCACGACACCTGGGAGAAATCCGGGGTTTGTTTTGCTACACAGACAGCGGCACGATAAGATTGTTTGTGTGTGTGTCGTTCTTGAGGATGGAGATGATGTTTGGGAGACATGAGAATGAAGACCAACTTCAGAGGGCCTGAAGACTGAAAAAAGAACAAGAGTGGGTATGTTGAGCAAACACTGCCATTGTGTGTCTGGCCCCTGTCTTATCTGTTTGGGACAATGTTCCTGCCTGAATCCCTCACTCCTGGGGAGTAACCGATAGCACTGGCCTTTCTCTCCTCAGATGGCTCCTGTAAAGCAGGAGATATCTGCTGTGAGGATTACACCGTGCCCGCTTCAAAAGGGTCTCCACAAAGGTATGCAGAGATCCCCCACTCCATTCAAGAGCCTTCTAACGCACTCCCATGATTACATGTTAAGGAGGTAACAGATAGCATCCCATTGTTGTCAGCAGATCTGGTGTGCTTGACTTTTTCCTCTCTCCGCCTGAAGTGTTCTCCTGCCAAGCAAATTTACAGCCAGCCCCCAGGGGGCCTGGAAATGAGGAAGGTTCCAGATGCTATCCCATGTACTCTTTAGACCTTCCGCAGCCTTTGACGCACTGCATGGCATTCCTTAGTGCGGCACATGTAAACTTTGACAGAATTCCGTTTTGCAGGCGGGACTCGTTTAAGCGCTTGTATGTGTAAAAAATGTTATTGTTGGTGGTGTGAGAGCATTAAAAACGCTTTTTTCATGCCTCACTCATGTAGTGAACAGTTACGCAGCCAAACAGCAGTTTGCTTCCTTTTTATCATTTTATTTTTCCCCGCATTTTCGGTTTCTTTCCGGTGTCTCTGGTTCCTCGTCTGGCCGAGCCCTCCCTGGGCTGGCTGGTGCACTTCCGGAAAGATCTGAAGCTGGTCCCATTCCCCGGTAGCCTGGGACCCAGTGGCAGACCAGAGGAACAGCACGTCTAGCAGGCCGGTTGTTCGCCAGGTGCCAAATGTCTCCTTGGGTGGGGGCTGGTTCAGATGCTCCGGCCAACTTGCGTCCTCCACTCCCTGGCAGGACAATTAATTAAGTTCTGCCATGCGCGTGCCCCCCCCGGGGCTCCGCCAGCGGGTGTGAGACGGTTCCGAGTTGTAAGACCAGCTCGGGTGAGTACTTTCCTTCTCCGAGTCAGATACCAGCCCAGGGAATATCATTTTTCATCCTCAGACATCATTTTTATAAAATCCACTTTTAACAGAAATAAAATTAGTACACTTGCAACCCGCCCCCCAGTGCAATGACTTCAATATCTGACGTTTCTATGGAAATATCTGGAGATATTTATCTTAGAAGTCTTTGCCATGTGGACATACTGTGTGAAGGCTGTGGACCCCGGATCAGTCTGATCTAATAAAGTTTTACATTTCCACAGAAATGGGCAGGATCTAAATGGCAGGTAGTGTAGTGGTTGAGGGAGTGTACGTCTCGGAAGGTCGTGGGTTCAAATCCCAGAAAAAGCCATTGGTGGTTTGCCAATTAGCAAAACACGGGACTGCTAAGTTTTTCATTAAGTGAGAGATAACGTAGGCAAGGAAAGTTCTAGTATGTCCAAAAAAATACTGGTGAAATAAATAATGCACATGACTGAATGGATGTTCTAGCAGGATGGATGCTGAATGCTGTCATGCTGGTTGCTGTATTGGGGGGGCAGAGAGATCATTACCCTGAATATAGCACAGCCACTTCTGGGATGGAGAACCGACTGAACCAGGGCTGATGTGTTGGTCCTGTTTCAGAGGAGCATCAACGGTGCCTTTTTCCACGCAGTGCCTGGGTCGTAGGGGAAGCTCTCAGACATTTCGGCCGTTTGCCAGCCGTTGGTCAGTCATGCAAAAGAAATGCTAAGAACATTAGCCCTTTGCTATAACCCTTCACCACGCATAATGTATTCGGATCCTTGATTGATCTCGATGGTCACATTAATATTCACAGTGTTCTGGATAATCAGGCTTATGCTGTACATGATTTGCTTGTATTGATTATGTGACAGGCTTCCTACCATAGCACTGAAAAGTTATTTATACTTAATGCATTGATATTATATTTGCATTAACTATGATTCAACCAAGTGGTGGAGATTACCGGCAGGATGCAAATGGGGGGGCCTGTCTCATGACTTTGGTTTAATCAGAGTCCTTAGCTTGTGTCTCATCTCGAATCGATCTCTATTGACAGGACTTTTAATGTGCTGTGCTGTTTGTATTATATATTGAAATTATTCGATTGAACTTGGGGTGGGATCGGCTGTAATGCTTCCGTGTTCAGCTGGGGAGTGAGATGTGGTGACCAAAGTGTACAGACACTGTAATCTAACTAAGTCAACCTTTCACAGTAAAAGTCCTCATACACCAGTGTTTCTGAAAGGCTTTTCTTGAAGAAAGTATGTTCAATAATAAACAGGAATGCTCTATAAACAATATAAAATATTGTCTATAAAAATGTTCTATAAAATTTTATTTTTTTCTCTGAGTAACTTTATTTGTTTCTCCCTAAGTCTTAGTTACAATTTAGCAGTTTAACGAGCTGAAACCTGTTGATTTCTCACACCAGACTAATCACAGATGCTCATCACCGTTACCTAGAGCTACCCGCTAATGAGTATCCGTGGGATCTGCGGGCTTATCTCTCCATTTAGAGTCCCTCCCACATTTAACGCTGATAAAAGTCCAATGTTTCAGGAAACTCAGAGAAACCAAGACTTTTAGGATGTATAAATTCTGCTGTGGGCATAATTACTGTCTGCACCCTGGGAGGAGTGAGAGGCGCACGCTTGAAGAGCTGCTTTAGTGAGACAGGCCTCATTCTCTTTGATTTTGTTGACATGGGGTCGCAACGGATGAGTCCCGCGAGGCCCCTTCTTATGTCAGAAAGCCGTTTTAGATAAATGCGGGCGGTCAGTGCAGCCCGAAGACAAGAGGTTATCAGCGGGAGGGGGCTGACATGCAGCTGGCAGGCCTAAGTAATCACCTTGACCTCCAGCCTGCTGGAGGTGGTTATCACAGTGGTGGCGATGGGGGCTTTACGTTATGGGGGGAGCGACGGGGGCTTTACGTTATGGGGGGAGCGACGGGGACTTTACGTTACGGGGGAGCGACGGGGACTTTACGTTACGGGGAAGCGATGGGGACTTTACGTTACGGGGAAGCGATGGGGGCTTTACGTTACGGGGGAGCGATGGGGGCTTTACGTTACGGGGGAGCGACGGGGGCTTTACGTTACGGGGGAGCGATGGGGGCTTTACGTTACGGGGGCAGCGATGGGGGCTTTACGTTACGGGGGCAGCGATGGGGGCTTTACGTTACGGGGGAGCAATGGGAGCTTTACGTTACGGGGAAGCGATGGGGGCTTTACGTTACGGGGGAGCGATGGGGGCTTTACGTTACGGGGGAGCGACGGGGGCTTTACGTTACGGGGGAGCGATGGGGGCTTTACGTTACGGGGGCAGCGATGGGGGCTTTACGTTACGGGGGAGCGATGGGAGCTTTACGTTACGGGGAAGCGATGGGGGCTTTACGTTACGGGGGAGCGACGGGGACTTTACGTTACGGGGAAGCGACGGGGGCTTTACGTTACGGGGGAGCGACGGGGACTTTACGTTACGGGGAAGCGACGGGGGCTTTACGTTACGGGGGAGCGACGGGGGCTTTACGTTACGGGGGAGCGACGGGGGCTTTACGTTACGGGCGAACGATGGAGGCTTTACGTTACGGGCGAACGACGGAGGCTTTACGTTACGGGGGAGCGACGGGGGCTTTACGTTACGGGGGGAGCGACGGGGGCTTTACG
The DNA here is from genome assembly GCF_023856365.1 of Brienomyrus brachyistius. Taxonomy (NCBI): domain Eukaryota; kingdom Metazoa; phylum Chordata; class Actinopteri; order Osteoglossiformes; family Mormyridae; genus Brienomyrus; species Brienomyrus brachyistius. Next base: position 25,719,091 of record NC_064548.1, read on the forward strand.
TTACGGGGGCAGCGACGGGGGCTTTACGTTACGGGGGAGCGACGGGGGCTTTACGTTATGGGGGCAGCGACGGGGGCTTTACGTTACGGGGGCAGCGATGGGGGCTTTACGTTACGGGGGAGCGACGGGGGCTTTACGTTACGGGGGGAGCAGAAGATGGCACACTAATGCACCAGTCTGTGCATCACCAGCCAAAATGTGCATATATCTAGAAGAGAAGCTGACAAAATGGGGACATTTAAGGAAGTATGTGGATTAATGTAGAGGAGCATTAAGACACATTAGTTTTGCGCAGGGGTGGGGGTTTTTTAAAAACTTGGGGGGGATCCACAGGCACCTTTTCTCCTTGACAATTGTCACCTTCAGTATTCCCTATAAACCGAACTACAAGTTGCTATTTTTTTTCTAAAAGCATTGATCATTGGGGCATGGCCAATATGGAGTTTTATCCACCCCAAAGTCTATTCTATGGGCTGCTTATGGAAGCATATTTGCTTAGGGCAGCCATGCAAATTATTACTTAGTGCCCTGAAAGCTGATAACGCAAATTAGATACCCATTAAAGTGAACAATGTATATGGAATTTAAAAAGATTGCGAGTGATACCTGGAGCGATGCTGGAGTCATGTGTGATTAAATATGCCCATGACTTCAGCCCACGGACTTGGAAAAGTAGGGAAAGATCTTTATCATCAGTAGGAGGTTGTTATAAAGCCGAATGTCCACGGACAGCTCCCACATGAAGCGTATCTTTTATTACTGAAAGCAAGTGATCATATTCAGACTGAAAAACACACCAATGTGGACACGTAATTTAAATCAAGTTTCCATGTGTTTTATAAAATTGTGGACTTCCTCAATTCTTGCAAATCCATATGAAAAAAATGGAGTTGACTTTCATTTGTATGGCAGAATGGTGATAAAATATAAAGACGTATAATTATTAATATTGACTGTTGGAAAAAAAAGCAGCAATTATATTTGATCTCGCTGCAAGTAAAATTACTTGTATAGATAAGCTTGATATTTCCACTTTCTGTTCGCAGTTGTATTGTGATTATGATGACATGCAGCACGCAGTGGTGGCCCCATATGGGTACAGTCATTCGGGGAGGGGGCTGCCCTGGTTACCCCACACACCCTACGCCATTGGGGTACAGTCATTCGGGGAGGGGGCTGCCCTGGTTACCCCACACACCCTATGCCATTGGGGTACAGTCATTCGGGGAGGGGGCTGCCCTGGTTACCCCACACACCCTTCGCCATTGGGGTACAGTCATTCGGGGAGGGGGCTGCCCTGGTTACCCCACACACCCTTCGCCATTGGGGTACAGTCATTCGGGGAGGGGGCTGCCCTGGTTACCCCACACACCCTACGCCATTGGGGTACAGTCATTCGGGGAGGGGGCTGCCCTGGTTACCCCACACACCCTACGCCATTGGGGTACAGTCATTCGGGGAGGGGGCTGCCCTGGTTACCCCACACACCCTATGCCATTGGGGTACAGTCATTCGGGGAGGGGGCTGCCCTGGTTACCCCACACACCCTACACCATTGGGGTACAGTCATTCGGGGAGGGGGCTGCCCTGGTTACCCCACACACCCTACGCCATTGGGGTACAGTCATTCGGGGAGGGGGCTGCCCTGGTTACCCCACACACCCTACACCATTGGGGTACAGTCATTCGGGGAGGGGGCTGCCCTGGTTACCCCACACACCCTATGCCATTGGGGTACAGTCATTCGGGGAGGGGGCTGCCCTGGTTACCCCACACACCCTACACCATTGGGGTACAGTCATTCGGGGAGGGGGCTGCCCTGGTTACCCCACACACCCTACGCCATTGGGGTACAGTCATTCGGGGAGGGGGCTGCCCTGGTTACCCCACACACCCTACGCCATTGGGGTACAGTCATTCGGGGAGGGGGCTGCCCTGGTAACCCCACACACCCTTCGCCATTGGGGTACAATCACAAACAAAAACAGTTTATTTAATATGATTTATTTGTTAGCATTACATTTTAGTTTGAAGTCTGTTTTAATTTTAGTCATTTTAAGCAAAAGGAGACAATTAAAATAAATAATGGCTGTCATTATATCGTAGTGATTATCATCATCAATTCATATGAAAGAATTTATTGTTATAAAATGTTTTGCCATATTGCCCAGCCCTACTTCCATGCCAACAAACTCTGTGGCAGACATGCTGGAAGGAAGACTTTTCCTTTCATTAAACCGCAAACATGCACCTGGAATTTGCTAGATGCCACTGGAACTTTGACTGAAAGGTTCTGTGATCAGATGAAACCAAAATAGAGATTTTTTTTCCCCAAAAAACACTCAAGGTGGGTTTGGTGTAAAAAGGATGGTAATTCTGGAAAGAACTAGATCCCCGTGTTAAGTTGGTTGGTGGATCTGTGATGTTGGGGGGCTGATTTTCCTACAAAGGTCCTGGGATCCTTCTTAAGATATATGGTACTGTTGACTCCATAAAGTACCAGGAGATTTTAAATCATTATCTGGCTGCTGCTGTTGAGAAGCTAAATCAGGGTCATGGTTGGATTTTTTAGCAGGACAATAATGCAAAACCTCCAGATCTACACAAAGGTAGTTCAGTGACCGTCCCAGTCCGCGGACCAAAATGCCATTGAGCACCTGGGGGTAAGCTGAGGACGAGAGTCTTATAGAGTGGACCTGTAAGGACCGTGTAGATCTCGAACAAGTCTGTATTGAGGGATGGTCTCAGATTCCTCCCTCTGTGTTCCTCAGTCCCATCTATATATGGGAGCTGACTCAGGCCAGTGATGTTGGTCAGGGAGGTTATACAAAGTGCTGACTTTCACTATCACTTCAGATAAAGGTTGTGTTTCTTTAATTATTTCAGAGTAACGCTATTTGACCACAAACACATTTTTTCATGACTGTTTCGTTGTGCAAACGTCTTTTGGTGCTTCCCCACTGGCGCACTGGAACCAGGCCGAACTCATTCCATAGCATGAAGAGAGACCAGTTACACTGCAGTTTCGGTTCGGTTCACTTCGGTTTTCCACTGCAGAAGAGTCGGCTTGGCAAAGGCGTTGCCGGGTTTGGAGAGCGATGATGACATAAAAACAAAGACATTATTATTTAATGTTCGCACGGTGTTCATAATGATTTACTGTGAGCTAATTTCTGGTAGCATGTCTGTGAGAATCGCGTCTTATGTTAGCATGAAGCTCTAGTGGAATTAGCATTAACTTGCATAAATTTTGTATTACAAATCCATTCCATTCAGCCAGTTCTATAGTGCTTTTTTAAGTAGGAGGTTGGAAATTTGCATGATTTAAAGTATCGGGAATGCATCAATGCACTGCAATGTGCGATACTACTAATAATGAATGATATATAGAATATCCCCATTTCCCCTTCAGATAATCAATGCGCAGAACACCGGTATCTCCGTGTATTTCGACCAGTCAGATGGTGGTAACACAACCTGCTTGGTTGGGTCATGCTTTAGGCTCTGCTTGTAAGCAGGGCTATGTCAGTGCAGGTACAGTGCGGGTACAGTGCAGGTACAGTGCGGGTGCAGTGTGGGTACAGTGAGGGTACAGTGCGGGTACAGCCTGGGCATGTTCAGTTCTTGGTGACAGTTGAAAGGGATTAGTAGGGTGTCCTTACATAAACCTTTATGGAACTTACTACACACCTAGGCTACAGTAAACTTTTTACATATATAAGTAGAAAGAGTACTCTCTAAAACAACAAGTAAAAGTACAGTATTGTGATAGCAAACTAGCAACGTAGTTATCATTATTAAGTATTATGTACTGTACAGAATTGTATGTGCTGTACTTCTATATAACTGGTAACACAGTTTCCTATACCAGCACCACCACAAACATGTGAGTAACACATTGCACTATGAGATGGGCTGGTGACAGCAATCTCTAGCTGCATTACAGTCTTAAAGAACCACTTTCGTAAATGTGGTCTGTCACAAACCCAAACCTGCTCTTTCCAAGCATGACTACACTTATCAGATTATATAATTTTAATTTTGTTGTATTTAACTCCGACTTTCTTTTTTCTTAAAACCACTTTTATGAAATTACCGATAAAGATAGATTGTTCTTTTTGCTTACTCCTGGCTGAAGTGGTGTTCCAAGATAATTTATTTTCGCAGAATGCTAGAGCGGAGCAGCATTATGAAATCCTGCCATCTTCGAAAGGTTGGTGAAAATGTTCTGCAACATGGAAGCTCCGGCCGGGACAGAAGGAATCGGGAGTAAAGCCTGAGTCACTGACACTGGCCAATATCATTCAGTGTCTCTTCTCTTTGCCAGAGGAATAATTATTTGAGCTCTTTCAAGGAGAAAAATGGTATCAGTATTATCACCAATTCTGTTAAACTTTTCTTTGTGATATTTATTTGTTGTTCATGTGTTATATTTGTGGTTTATTTGACATCCACCATGCAGACATTTCCTATTACCCTGTATGTGACACTGGGTCACGTTGATCCTGGACCCTATTAGAGAAAGTACAGTTTAAAGGGAATAGGCTGACTAAGTGGACAGGACAGCTCTCCATCGCAGGACATGTCTTATATTTGCTAGGGGTTTTAAATGGTACAGATGAATAGTAAGACAGCGTACACTAATAGGTACATTAACAGTATGCCGGTCATTACAGTCGCTTCAGCTATTCCACCAACACTTTTCATGTAAAGTTAAATAGTTGTTGTCAGGCTTGGTTAATTTTTTCGGATGAGGCAGCTATCTTTTGTCACAGAATTGCCAGCGGTAAACGCTTGTTTCTGACCCGAATACCCACCTTGGGACCGAACGGTGAGCCTGTTAATTCAATCACGCCACCTGAGGAGCCGGGCGAAGTCGCCAGCAGCCGTGGCGCGGCTGTTTGGGGCCACACCTCGCCGACTCCGCGGGGCTTTGGCCCGCCGGCCCCCGCGGCCCCCGTGGCCATCAGGCGCACACTTTAATTACCGCCGTAACCTGGCACTCCTGTGGCAGCCTGTTAATGTGGCTTACGCTGACAACTGGGGTAACTCGCGGCCCTGGTTTCTGCTGAGGGGGGGGAGTCTACAGAGGGTTAGCTTAGAATGATACCAAATAGCACCCCCCCCCCTCCAATACCCCCATCCTTTCTCACTCTGCCTTTCTCCTCAGCCTCCCTGTTCGCTGTTGGTCAGGGGTTCGTCTTAAAGCCTCTCCTTTTTCTGACATCCAGTGCGGTCAGCAGTTACTCTTTTACTGGTGACTCTAAAAGTTTCCCTCATGAAAAGTGACAAAAGCCAAAACACAAAGGCAAATTAAGCCCTTCAGGAAAAAAAAGACCCGCCTCTGCCCCTATTGTTGTGGGTCACGAATCGGCAATCCGGAGTTGCACGGCTTGGCCGGGACGTACTCTGTCGCCCAGCTACCCCCCTCCTCCTCCTCCCTCTCTCCCTCCCTCTCTCTCTTTATATTCATTAGATTCATTATAGGCCACAAAGGACTGCCAACAAAACAGTATGTGATTTTAGTTGAATTCATGCCCCTCTGAAGCCTGCAGGGAAATTAAACTAGGTGACTACCAGTGGAGGGGGGGCAAGCCTGACACATCTGAAGCTCTCAGTGATGCTAATAGCCAAGCGTATCCGAAATACACAAGACCTGACCCCAGACAGACTGTTGGGGCTTAAATCATTAGTTTGCAAATGAAGTAAAAAAAAAAAACCTGGGTTGCGTAGATGTTGCACTGGCCCCTTCAGTACCTTTGATAAGTATTTGTGCACTTGCTTTGCTATTTTTTTCACACACACCCCCCCCCCCCCCCCCCCCACACACACACACACAAACACACACGGTACCGTTTGGACAAAGCTCTTCTCACAGATTTATTTTTGTGATTTTCGGATGCATTTCAGATAAGGAATTTCATGTTCACTATTAATACGAAGCTACAGTGGGTCTGATTCACAGAAAAATTCACAGAAATTTGTGTTCTCAGAGTGGTTAAGTATGATAAGTAAAGTTCTGGTAAGTGAAAATGCTCCCTTAAGTTATTATATTCCACAGTGTAGTCAGTGTCCCATATATTTTCCTGTCTTGTTCTGTTTCGGGTAGAGTTTTGTTATGCGACTGGAGGTCAGGATGGTTCTGCTCACCAGGCATCCACTCCACGTCCTTTAGATGCAGCGATGGCCCTCTCCGTTTCTCTAGGTCTTACCTACAAACATCCCCTTGACTGTTTCCTGTTCAGGTCCATGGTGTTGAATGTTGTTTTTAACTTAACACTGGCATTTTGCCATGGGCTCAGCATTCTGTTCCTAAATTATTATAATTTTTTTTGCCCAGTTTTGAGTTTTTGGAATTGTGGATGAAAGTTGGGGGGGGGGGCAGTCAAACTTAAAGGAACTAAGTGCAGAAATGGCAGGACAAGCTGCTCAGGTCCCCGCAGTGAAAGCAGGAGCCACAATAACATTCCTGTCGCAGGAGACCCTGCTGAGTCACTAACCAATCAGCTTTGTTCTGGGTTCCCTTTAATTTGTTTACATGGTTCCCCTGCCTGGGAGTGACAGTCTATTGATTTATTGTTACTGCTTCCTGAGAGCTGTATTGAGGGTGCGCAGGTCTCCTGTTTCACAGCTCTGAACAACCCCATCGGCACATTGTCTGTCCCCCTCAATGAGCGCCGTGAAAGACGGGCCTCTCTCACACGCCTGAGTCCCTGGCCTCGTATGACGGGATTCAAAGTTTCTTTTCTTGTCAAATCCCATCATGATAATAGTTTTTCATTCGACTGACTTCTTGCTTTGTCTGAGCATTAATTTATGGTTAAAGAGCAGTGGAATATAGGCCTGTGGTTACAATTTATATTGAATTTTACAGCCAAATTCTACCACATGGTGATAGAAAGGCGATACTGCGATACTGCCACACACGCTGTGATGGCTTTGTCGCGTGAAGCTGAATCTTGAGCCGTATTTAATGTATGTAGCTTGTAGTCCTGTTCCCTTGTGTCACTTTACAGTCAAATACACCTTTGAAAAGACGCTTCAGTGAAATGCAGGAAGCAGACACTCGCTCCGTTCCTTAACTTTTCAAAACAAGCGCAAAAAGGAGACGCCCAGAAAGGTTTTGTGATGCATATTCCACGCCTGTCCGCGGATAAACATTTCAGTTTGGAATGATGACAGGGCTTTACTGCACGCAGGGATCATTCTGACCCTTTTGTGATCTGTTACAAATATCATTCCCCATGGCAACAGTTATTCCCAGGTTTCAAGTAGATAAATGGCTCCAAAAGTGGGACAAGAATGCATTTCCGCAAAGTTGCATTAAAGCGCAATGTTTGTCAACGACTGAGATAAAAACTTCAGGATGGTAATTCCTTTCAGCACTAGATAATGCGTCGGCACCGTGAGAGGCTGATTGGCCCTGGGGAGGGTGCCTACAGGTTAGTGGGCCTCATTTCCAATCTCTGTCAGCAATATGTGTCACCAAGCACCCTATCCTGATTGGTTGTGTTCGCCACGTATCCTGGTCACTCTATATATGGAAATTCACTGTCTTCAGGGCTGAAAAATTAAAAAAGGTGATATTGGCACTTTAACCTCTGTGGTCTGGTGAAAATATGTTTTAGTCTGATACATTATACCGGTAGGAATTATTTATCAAGAAGATACAAGCCTGATATTTCAAAAAAAAAAAAAAAAAAAAAAAAAGTAATGAGATGTTCAGGAGGCAGCTGGAATGTTCCGGTCCGGCAAGCAGCAACTGTGGATCCGGGGAAATTAAGTAAACATGACGCAAAGCGGGGGACCAAGTGCGGAGAAAGGAAAAATATCCTGAATTCCATTGTATTATTCCCAAATAAACTTTGGCATTGAAAGAGATTCTCACTCCCTTTAGAAAGGAGATGAGTCGGCACGGTTTTCAATTATTTGTGCTTTACGATTGAGGTTTGCCTTAAAGAATAGTGAGAGGAGAAGGAGAAGAAGCATATTTGAGCACCATGTCGGCACCATCTGGGGGGATAACGGCTTATGGCTGGAAAATGTAGGTATCAGAAACAGGGCAACCCTGCTCCCAGGGTTTTGGGGGGGGGTGAAGTGAGCAGGACAGGGGGGGTAACATAACAGTGTTGTAATGCAGATATCGAAACGGGCCCACATGTCATCAGTCTCCCCAGTCAATGAACAAGACAACCCACATGGCCAAGCTGAAGCGACTCGGACAGACAGGGCAGAAAGCAGTCAACTGGGAGCTCTGAATTACAGTTTAAATATCTTTCCCAGCAGATGATTTGGGACTCAGTAGACAAAAGGCCCTGGTTTTAAATACAGCCACCGATTCATTATGATGCTAAAAGGAATCGCGGCTGAATTAAAGTACAGGATGGGGCCTGTGTTGATTTGGCTAATGTGTTTAATTCTTTGAGACAGTTTGTTGCTGTGTGGGAGTGAGGGGGAGTGCATGACTGTTGCCATTCACCAGACTCAGGCTTTACCCTGCCAACATGTCAAGGATTTGCACCGCTAGCGTTACGTAAGGTCACATGAAACGCTGTGTAAAAGGCCCCAAATCTTTGTGTTCATGCTGAGGACACCTTTCAGATTGCAGCGGAAAGCACATTTGTTTTCAGGAATTTCGCTTTTTTTTTTTTTTGGGCAATGAACTGACAGCCTGTTTTATGAATGATAGTCATTTGATGATCCAGTTTCTTGTCCATTCAGAGGGTTTAATTAATAAGCAAATGTTTTTTTTTTTTTGCTTAAAAAATGTGATCAGCAGGAGTTGAATGTCTTGTAAATGGGGTGAAGCTTTCAGAAATGCCCTCATTTACACATCATCCGCAGTGTTTTGTCCTGCCAGTGAGTTATAACCCTTTATCATACAGTTTCACACCATGGCTTTGAAATATTGCACAATTTAATGCTACCCACAAGAGATCAGCTTCTTCATTGAAATGTTTCATGTAAAGCGGTTTCTTCTATATGATTTTTTGAAAGACTTTTTTTTTCTTGAGAAGCTCCTTGGATGCTGCTTTTGTGTCCTAGACAACGCCGGCAATCTTCTTCTGCTTTTTCTATAATGATCATTAGGAAATGGGGTCGTATGTCATAAGAAATTTCACACTGGATTAGAAATAGAAGTCTTTCCATTTCAAATGCTGCAAATTGTGAGCGACAAACACATAATGAAACAAAATCTCGCTCTCCAGTTTTTGGCAAATAAAAACTAACAGTGCCAACACACCTTAACTGCAGGACCATGACCAGCCTCTCTGTGCCTCATCTGGTGTAATCTGTTGGTTCCTGAAACAGTTGCTTTCTTTCATTTGCTCTCGTTTAATTTTCTTGAGGTGTTTCAGTTGCGTTTGGGCTCTGGTTGTTCTGCATTAAATGTGGACTTTTCTTTGGGGATGAATCCCAAATCTCTGAGGGCGACTCCATAGCATATCACCCTATAGCCTAAGGAAAACCTGGAAAATTGTCTAGGATCCCAATCGCCCGAGAAACAAACTACACACACTGCTGCCGTCAGGCTCGAACCAGCGAGCTCTGGAAAAATTAGCTCTACCGGGAGCAGAAAAATGTGCTCTACCGGAAGCAGAATGCTGGAATCGGGATGATGAATCTATTCTGTCATCTATATCCACTACTTCTAATTTGCATTCTTACATATAACAATGCTATTTATTACCATTTTCTGTGTTTTTTCACTGCAGTTTTATCAGCACTGCTTAGTCGCGGCTGTTGCAGCCCTTTGCAGACAAGTTTTTCACTCACAATCACTTACGAAGTGTCAAGTGCTGTAATTTGATTTGCAGCTGGATTCAGATTGCCGGGCCGTCCGACTGTCCTTGACAGGCACTGTGCCTCATGGCCCTGCCCTGGGTCCTCTGCCCCTTCCCACATCCAGACACCATCAGGGAGCACTGATTAAATAAAAATTTGCTGAAATAATGGAGGACAAAGGACAGAAAGGGCTTAAAGTGAGACGCTGTGGTTTGCCGTTCTAACCTTTTTTTGTGCACCGTTAATTGGCTTTGAAACCAAAGGGGGATGGTGCACAATGGTAAACAGCAGCTCATTTAAAACATGAAAAAGGGCTTTATTTTCAGATGCTGTGCTAAATCAATACATTTACAAAGGAATATTCTTTTGTAATTCTGCGGAGCAGAGATAATGTTGCTGCTGGCAAATGAAAGTAGACTCGTACATCGCTACTTCCCTGCGATTTTTCTGACGCATGCTAAGCAGAGGTGCCTTACTCCCGTGCCTTTATCCTCCGTTGTCAAGCGCATTTTTTTATTTCATGGATCACATTTCTTCAAAGAGCCCACCTTTGATGTCATTCCAAAACTGTAATTACAGCGTTTTAAGGATCCTGTTTCGTTTTTACTCAGTGTGCCCTGCTGATTACTAATTTAATGCTATTTTTCACACAGGAAACTGCTTTCAATTTGTACATGGCAAAGTACTTATTGTGTTTCGATGTGTGTATTTACCAAATATAAATAGTCAGTCAGTAATCTGCCAGCTTGACGAGTTGATGGAGTTGATGGATTAAAATCTTACAGCTGCTGAGCATATATATATATATATATATATATACACACACACACACACACATACTCGTAAATCTTACATAAGCAGGACGTAGGTTCCTACCATCATTTATGGGGACACCACTTTCCAGCGGTCTTACAGGCATGAAAAAAATCAAGCAAGCATATTTTTTTTTTAGGAATGCATTACCCACTTCAGATTTAGGCTATCATTAAGTATAGATTTTACCTATGTTGCAATTGTCAGTTCTGAGGACATCCAAAATTTCCATCTTTCAGGGGACTTAATTTGCATATGTGCACATTTTTCACGTTACTTACACAATGGGGGCCTAATTTGCATACACAAAAAAAAAAACTTTATACACCCTAGAAAGCATATTTTAGTATACATACTGCATGACTAAGAATTGGTTTACTTTTAGTGACTGAATACTATATTAATCAATGTTGCTTTTGACAAAAGACTGAAGTGAGGTACCTTTTACCTTCAAAATACACGACTCATGGAAATTCAAAGAACATCAAAATTCCAAATATTTATTGTCTTTTCTAATTCACAGCACCTCACCCAAACACAGAATAATACCATTTCGGCTGGCTACACACAGATTTGCCCTGGGAGTTAACATTGTATTTGAGTACCTCTTTATAGTTACTTATGACCACTTAAAGCTTCTGAACATTGTTTTGACTCTTTCCATTTGAAAATAAAAATGCAAACATTTTCCCCCTAATCATGTCAATTATCACCATAAAAAGCAAGTAAAAAACTAAAAACACTTTACCATTTTCTCTTTCAACAACTGAAAATTTCTTTTGCAGCTACTTACAAAACTAAAATTTTACCCTATAAAGTCAACTTAAAAATCTGGGGGGAAATAAAATACCTGTATTAGCTGCAGTATCTATATAAAACAAATTAGTCACTTAAGCTACTGACTTAAGCTGACAGTAGTTTTCTTTTGTTAGAAACAATTCGGTTATGAACGTAATACTTGATACTCTGCCAATCTCTATCTTTGAGAGCTTCTGGTTCTTTCTTTAGACATTTATCACAGTCTGCTTTCCCTGGTACCCGACCGGATTGAAGGAATATCATCAGATGTCTCTCAACAGCCTGAATTTCCATCTGACTCCATTTTTTCTTTGTCTGTATTCTTGGCCCAGGATTTGTTCCTACACAAAGAATACAACCATTTTACTGTGTATTCAAATGCATTCAGTTAGAATTTACTATGGATAATAAGTAAGCAATATTTGTCGACTTTAGAGTATGATTTACCAGTTGTCACTGTGGTCCTTTGCCTCTTTTGTATGGTCATTTCTCTCTGCACAAGAGGAATTGCTCCAGACAAAGTTCCTGGTGAATCAACGACGAACCAGAAATTAAATTTACCAAAACAGACCAAACAGGAAAAAAATTGAATGACCAGTTGATGCTATTAAAATACCACCATTCAAATCAGTTTTGGCATTAAGGTTTAATGGCACAAACCGCATTGTCACGTGAATAATAATACTCTTGCAAATACCTTTATTCAGCAGCTCGGAATCCACTTCATCTTCAGTCATGAATTCCTCCTCAGTAAGCTCATCAATTGTCTCTGTCAAAAACGGAAGCAAAAATGGAAGTTATTCAAATGCAGGACTACATGGAGTTCTAATCTATGGAGCACTTCATTAATTTAATCATCTAAAAACCCTGCAATGAGAATGACATGTTTCATTATTTTTATTATTAATATTTTATTTAAACATTCTTGTTTTTGAATGTATCATCACATTAAAGATTGTCTAACAATTAGCAAGTAATTCTGACTACACTGCTAAATCTTTCAATTTAAATGCACAGACAACAAAACCACTAAATATCTTGTAGTAGAATGATATATTGTACTTTGACATATGAGCTTTTGAGCATAATGAGTGAATGAGGCATACCGTTTGGGTCAATGTTAATTTGGTCCAAATTCTTTCCCTGAAAATCAGCTATCCTTCCCTTTTCAAGTGCCATCAGCACTTTGCTTACTTTAGCCAGCTGCAGTGTTTTTTCTGGCAATCTGTAAAATTCACGATGGACCCTTATATCATGGCCTAGAAAATTGGCAAGCTGATCCATTTCAGTGTTGCTCATGTTTAGAATAGTTGACAGTGTTGCAGCATGCTTTCGTAGCTTCGTTGATGTCAATGCCTTTGGACAGGAAGCATTGCAAGCAAGAGAAAATCTCCTTAAACAGTCAGACCCTCTGATGTGGGTCATGGCTAATGGTCGAGCAAACATATCCATTCTCTTCTAGCACTCCACAAGACTCCCTGTTCTTCACTAGCAACTCCAATGCTTGTAACATTTTAGGTGTAAGCAATACAGGAACAGGCCGGCCCCTTTTCCCTCTGATGATAATCCTGGAGTAATGTTTGCACAAGGTTTTCTCAAGCTCTGAAAGAGCCCAGTCTAAGTCATCATGATGGCCAGAGGTGTCCCTGGAGAGAAATGCCGACAAGGGCATTCTTGAAACTTCTCCTTCCCTACGCCTGTTGAATAATATTATTTCAGCCAAGCATGCTTTAGCAAGAGCAGACCAATTCTTGACCGAAGCCTCAGATGACAACTGGCAGACACACTCATCCAGTGTTTTGTCCAAATAAGCATGCAGTTTTTGCACATCTCGTGTAAATGGTAATAGCGAAGGTGCATTCCACTTTATTTCTGCAGCGTTCCGTCCAGCAGTGGCAGACACCAGCTCATTCCACTTCTCTTTGTGGACTTCTTGAAAGTCTGTGGCTTTCTTCTCCAGTACTTCATTACCTGTAATTAATGCTTGAGCTTTAATGAGTTTACTCAGCTTCACTAAGCTGTTTCCAAGTTTACGGGCAAGAGAGGGGATTTTGTATTTTTCGGTTTCCCTTTGGTATCCACATGTAATCTGAACTGCTTTGATAACTTCCAAATATTTTGAGGGATTAATAAAATCTTCCATTGTTTTTAGCGATGTATATTTTTTGGCAGTAACCAAGAGTCTTCCAAGTTCTCGCAAAGTCTGTCTAGTCCAGGTTTGTGCTGCATCACTCGATCCTTTTTTGTTAAGTAAATGCTCCCCAATTTTAATTATGTGACTGTCGTTTTTCAGGGCTTTCGTGACTTCATCAGCTTGCATGCCACTAAGTGTCTTCCATAATTGTTTACTGACTTCAGAAGGTGCAGGCTCTGCAAAAGCACAAAGTGCTTGCACTCTATTTTTTCCCTGAACTGACTTAGTGCCTTTAGGACAAAATTTACACAGTTTCACATGTCGCCATAAAATCTTTCGAAGAAATAATCCCTGGCAATATGCACAGTGCAAGTAGTCATCTCCTCTACTTTCATTGTGTGGCTGTTTGCAAGCAACAAGCTGTCCTTCACCCGTCCTAATAACAGCTGCATTATGGGCAAAGTTCCCTTTATTCCTGAGAAAATCTAAATGCATTCTCCTCTGTTTTGACCCCTTTGGAAAACTACAGGCCTTTGCTACCTCTCTCTCATTCTCATGTTTTTGTTCAAGGTGTCTTGCAATTTTGCTGTATGGTTGCATGCAATACAAGCAGTAGTGTCTTTTATTGTATGCTCTGCCTCCACCACACTTCTTCTTTACAGCAGAAACCAGGACAGCATGTTTCCCTCCTTCCCTAATCTTACTGGTGAAAACAGCCATATTGTCATCATCTTCCATCTGCTCAGAACTGCAGCTGACTTCTATATCCACTGTAGTACTATCAGGAGCTTTCCAGTTAAACTCATAAGAGGCACTGTCTTGAGATTTCTGTTTTGATTTGGAAGCTGACAAACTTGAGCAACTGCTCTCACTGTCCTCACTTGAGTTGGGAACATAGTCCTCACCACTCTCTGACAAGGAATCAAAGAGCTCCTCTGAACCCTCAGGAACGAACTCATTCATCTGGAAAAAGCAATATTTTAGATAGGAAAATGTAATGCCAAATTTACAATACAAAAACCACTGTTTCAACATCCAGATCTTCACCTCAACATCTAGACCAAAAACAAGCCATCATCACTGAAATGCCTTACTTTTATACTCCGTGTTCTTCTGAGTCTGGGTACACATTCATCAGCACCAGCTTCACTATCTGAGTACTGGGACTGAACGAAATCAACAATAATATTCAACAACATGACATCTAATAAGCATCCATATCAACTCAATTTACTTCAATAGAAAATTCAATATATTTTCTTAACACACTGATTGGACAATGCACTGTGTCATGGCTGCATTTGCACAAATTATGCTTCTTAAGCATTATTGTGTGGGCAGCTTTGCTCCATCACACCCACAGGGTTAGGGTTTGAATCTGGCCTCCAATACTGTATGTGTGAATGTTCTCCCAAGACAGTGTGGGTTTGCACCCTTGGAGACAGGCACATTAGCTAAACTTGGGTGTCAAAATTTCCTCATTGTGTGTACTCAAAATACAGACTGGTGTCCGATCTTGGGTTCTTCCCTGTCTTGTGCCAATTAAAGCAGGGATGTTCCCTAGCCCCCGGCAACTCTGCACTTGATAGGCAGTGGAATAATGAAAGGATTATTCAAAAGCACAGCGAGACATCTATTTAAGAAAAATCGAAATGATAAAGTATGGAAGCATCAACTACCTAACTTTCATGATGAGCACAGAAAAAAACACTTACCTGTTGTCCAGCTGAATCAGAAGTTACCAAATGGTCATCTTCATCTGTAACCATTTGGTTGGTCTCGCCAGAATCCTTGTTGGTCTTCTCGGCTGTCATGTCATTTGTCAAATGCTGTGAAGAGGTTAACAGCTTTATGTGAACAGGCAGGTAAATAACTTCAAAATCACACTACCTTTGGATTGGCGTGATACACAGTTTGCCCCTTTTCCTATAAAAATGGCAACTGGCATCGTTTTCAAAACACACATTAGTCAAAGCTTACTTTGTGGGGACGCTGTGAAGGCATTAAAATCTATCATGCAGTTTTCTTAAGAAAGCAGTGTTGTCACTAAATCCCATTTAGCCATTCAAGTAATAGTGAGAAGAACTCAAGCATAAGCAAAAATCATACAAAAGGTGATCGATGCAGCCGGACACGTCATGATATGCCGTACAAACGTGTCTGGTACACACCTTCCTTAACTTTAAAAAATAAGAAATTTATGAAAAAGTGTTGCAGGCAGAATAGGCAAGAGAAGTGGACATAACGCATTTGCAAAATTTCATTTTTCAGCTGCAAAATATAAGTTTGTTTTAGTGCCTCACGCAGTCCCCATGAAGCTAGTTTTGTCTAAAAGTGTGTTTGTGCTTGAACTCCTGAGCTGAAACTCGCAAACATGCTTAGTGGGGACATTTTACACACATTTCCTGCTGGTCTTCAAGGGGACATTTTCGTGGTCAATGACTACTCTGACTGGGTATAAAAACACAGTCAGACCAAAACATGCATCATGAGGACAGAGTACGGGAAGAAAATGTAGCAACTATTTTGGAGATATCAGAATGTGGTAACTAAATCCTCTGCAGACTAGTTAGAAAAATGTCACAAACCACTGTTCATTCACACTAATTGAGCAAAAATACTGAATTATTCTACAGTAGCACAAGACTTCCATCAAAGTACCTTGAAATGATAAAGAACGTGAACATCAACTATCTTATTGTCATGATGAGCACAGATAAAAACACTTACCTGTTGTCCAGCTGAATCAGAAGTTAACAAATGGTCATCTTCATCTGTAACCATTTGGTTGGTCTCGCCAGAATCCTTGTCGGTCTTCTCGGCTGTCATGTCATTTGTCAAATGCTGTGAAGAGGTTAACAGCTTTAAGTGAACAGGCAGGTAAATAACTTCAAAATCACACTACCTTTGGATTGGCGTGATACACAGTTTGCCCCTTTTCCTATAAAAATGGCAACTGGCATCGTTTTCAAAACACACATTAGTCAAAGCTTACTTTGTGGGGACACTGTGAAGGCATTAAAATCTATCATGCAGTTTTCTTAAGAAAGCAGTGTTGTCACTAAATCCCATTTAGCCATTCAAGTAATAGTGAGAAGAACTCAAGCATAAGCAAAAATCATACAAAAGGTGGTCGATGCAGCCGGACACGTCATGATATGCCGTACAAACGTGTCTGGTACACACCTTCCTTAACTTTAAAAAATAAGAAATTTATGAAAAAGTGTTGCAGGCAGAATAGGCAAAAGAAGTGGACATAACGCATTTGCAAAATTTCATTTTTCAGCTGCAAAATATAAGTTTGTTTTAGTGCCTCACGCAGTCCCCATGAAGCTAGTTTTGTCTAAAAGTGTGTTTGTGCTTGAACTCCTGAGCTGAAACTCGCAAACATGCATCGTGGGGACATTTTACACACATTTCCTGCTGGTCTTCAAGGGGACATTTTCGTGGTCAATGACTACTCTGACTGGGTATAAAAACACAGTCAGACCAAAACATGCATCATGAGGACAGAGTACGGGAAGAAAATGTAGCAACTATTTTGGAGATATCAGAATGTGGTAACTAAATCCTCTGCAGACTAGTTAGAAAAATGTCACAAACCACTGTTCATTCACACTAATTGAGCAAAAATACTGAATTATTCTACAGTAGCACAAGAATTCCATCAAAGTACCTTGAAATGATAAAGAACGTGAACATCAACTATCTTATTGTCATGATGAGCACAGATAAAAACACTTACCTGTTGTCCAGCTGAATCAGAAGTTACCAAATGGTCATCTTCATCTGTAACCATTTGGTTGGTCTCGCCAGAATCCTTGTCGGTCTTCTCGGCTGTCATGTCATTTGTCAAATGCTGTGAAGAGGTTAACAGCTTTACGTGAACAGGCAGGTAAATAACTTCAAAATCACACTACCTTTGGATTGGCGTGATACACAGTTTGCCCCTTTTCCTATAAAAATGGCAACTGGCATCGTTTTCAAAACACACATTAGTCAAAGCTTACTTTGTGGGGACGCTGTGAAGGCATTAAAATCTATCATGCAGTTTTCTTAAGAAAGCAGTGTTGTCACTAAATCCCATTTAGCCATTCAAGTAATAGTGAGAAGAACTCAAGCATAAGCAAAAATCATACAAAAGGTGATCGATGCAGCCGGACACGTCATGATATGCCGTACAAACGTGTCTGGTACACACCCTCCTTAACCTTAAAAAATAAGAAATTTATGAAAAAGTGTTGCAGGCAGAATAGGCAAGAGAAGTGGACATAACGCATTTGCAAAATTTCATTTTTCAGCTGCAAAATATAAGTTTGTTTTAGTGCCTCACGCAGTCCCCATGAAGCTAGTTTTGTCTAAAAGTGTGTTTGTGCTTGAACTCCTGAGCTGAAACTCGCAAACATGCATCGTGGGGACATTTTACACACATTTCCTGCTGGTCTTCAAGGGGACATTTTCGTGGTCAATGACTACTCTGACTGGGTATAAAAACACAGTCAGACCAAAACATGCATCATGAGGACAGAGTACGGGAAGAAAATGTAGCAACTATTTTGGAGATATCAGAATGTGGTAACTAAATCCTCTGCAGACTAGTTAGAAAAATGTCACAAACCACTGTTCATTCACACTAATTGAGCAAAAATACTGAATTATTCTACAGTAGCACAAGAATTCCATCAAAGTACCTTGAAATGATAAAGAACGTGAACATCAACTATCTTATTGTCATGATGAGCACAGATAAAAACACTTACCTGTTGTCCAGCTGAATCAGAAGTTACCAAATGGTCATCTTCATCTGTAACCATTTGGTTGGTCTCGCCAGAATCCTTGTCGGTCTTCTCGGCTGTCATGTCATTTGTCAAATGCTGTGAAGAGGTTAACAGCTTTACGTGAACAGGCAGGTAAATAACTTCAAAATCACACTACCTTTGGATTGGCGTGATACACAGTTTGCCCCTTTTCCTATAAAAATGGCAACTGGCATCGTTTTCAAAACACACATTAGTCAAAGCTTACTTTGTGGGGACGCTGTGAAGGCATTAAAATCTATCATGCAGTTTTCTTAAGAAAGCAGTGTTGTCACTAAATCCCATTTAGCCATTCAAGTAATAGTGAGAAGAACTCAAGCATAAGCAAAAATCATACAAAAGGTGATCGATGCAGCCGGACACGTCATGATATGCCGTACAAACGTGTCTGGTACACACCCTCCTTAACCTTAAAAAATAAGAAATTTATGAAAAAGTGTTGCAGGCAGAATAGGCAAGAGAAGTGGACATAACGCATTTGCAAAATTTCATTTTTCAGCTGCAAAATATAAGTTTGTTTTAGTGCCTCACGCAGTCCCCATGAAGCTAGTTTTGTCTAAAAGTGTGTTTGTGCTTGAACTCCTGAGCTGAAACTCGCAAACATGCATCGTGGGGACATTTTACACACATTTCCTGCTGGTCTTCAAGGGGACATTTTCGTGGTCAATGACTACTCTGACTGGGTATAAAAACACAGTCAGACCAAAACATGCATCATGAGGACAGAGTACGGGAAGAAAATGTAGCAACTATTTTGGAGATATCAGAATGTGGTAACTAAATCCTCTGCAGACTAGTTAGAAAAATGTCACAAACCACTGTTCATTCACACAAATTGAGCAAAAATACTGAATTATTCTACAGTAGCACAAGACTTCCATCAAAGTACCTTGAAATGATAAAGAACGTGAACATCAACTATCTTATTGTCATGATGAGCACAGATAAAAACACTTACCTGTTGTCCAGCTGAATCAGAAGTTACCAAACGGTCATCTTCATCTGTAACCATTTGGTTGGTCTCGCCAGAATCCTTGTCGGTCTTGTCTGCTGTCGTGTCATTTGTCAAATGCTGTGAAGAGATCAACAGCTTAAGTGAATATGCATACTTGAAGTTACAGTCTGGAAAAAAATCCATAGAAACAACCTATGCAATCATTTATGTTTCTGTATAAGTCAGTAATCACAACTTGTTTCAATGCCTTCACACTTCCCACTCTCCATATAACTCCTGTTGTTTGACTGAACATAGGACCCATAAGTTCTTCCTAAATGAATATGTACCATACTATTTGAATAACAATATTGTGAAAACTGTCCTTACATTGCTTTTGGCAAGAATCAACAAGTTGATAAAATGTTAGTTTCACAACTGACCCATCATTTAGCAATAGTAGATTCTTCCTAGCTTCAAACCATTGCAATACTGACCGAACAGACCTTTTCTCTCCATGGCCAATCGTCTGTGCCATAATCGTAGGTTATTTCTTCTCCCTCTTTTATATCTCTTAATGCAAAAAGACACAGATGTGGCTTTCCATCCACTTTAATTACTTTCATTCGACAATTGGGGTTTCGATGGTCATCGTTCACTAGCCGGCCAAACGATCCATCTTCTATACTAGCATCAATACTGTAAAGCAAAAATAAGTACAAGTGTACAGTTATTTCCATTTACAATGGTTAAATTATCTGATAGACCTTGAGGTTAACCCCTGCTTTACAATGGCTTTTAAAGGTTAAGTTGTTCTTAGCTACAGCACATTGCTAATTGATACCAACTAGTAAATATATATATATATAAATATAGCTTACCACCATGTCCGACTACTCCATTTAAAGTCAAACATAAAGACTGTGCAGAACTTGTGATAGACTTCCCTTCTTCTGCTTGACTCAGCAAAATTAATCAATTCACCTCTATATTCAACAATAAAGTCCCCGTGCAAGAATGGAGCAAGTGTGAACACTCCACGGCCTTAAAAAAAAAAAAAAAAAAACATCAATATGGACTAGACAAATCACAAATGTGACAGGAAACAGGTATTTCTCATGATGTTAAATGCATACAACTAACCAATGTGCTACTATAACATTACATGGTTAGTTTTTAAATAATGTTGCCAATATTTTGCCTTTTACTCTATGCTGGAAGGAGAATGCTAAGAAAAGTAATGGATTCCAGAAACTTTGGTGCTTGGCGGCTTAATGATATAATATATTATTTATTAATCCATGGAGCTATATTGCACAACACATAAATTTTTAGCAAACCTTACCTTTTAACGGACTTATGTACTTGATCTCTAATTTTGTACTCTTGTCTGTCTTTGTGGCGACATGTGAAATAGCATCATTTAGAGGACTGATTCGTCGAGACATTTTGAGCTCTGCAAATTCAAAAGCAAATTAATTTTAAACTAGTTAAAATCATTAAACCTCATAAGATAAATTGAAATCATTGCATAGTATCTATCACACTCATGACGGATAGTTAACAGAACAATTTAAAATAAAAAATACATTTACTATCCTCACGACATTACTTACCCAGTTTTCTATATTGTTATATTACTACAATGGCAGTCTAGCTAAACAAATGCGCTATTATAGCTGGTTACTCGACGTCCTGTTTTTCCATTTATAAAAACGAGATACACATCAAACAAAATCTATTTTAACTAAACTGGACACTTCGCAAAGCTATTTCAGAATAAAGAATATGTTAAAATAACAGGAATGTATTTTGTAGACTATTTTAAGCCTACGTGCGAAATGCATTAGCTTACTGTCGACGTAAAGCAAACATTATGATAGCACTTAAGATACAAAGCACTCGAAGGCGTAATAATAATCAAACTACACAAAGAACTACATCCAATAAAATACTCTAACTAGCCACATGTCTACTTGTTAATATAGAGAGACTGAAAAAACTTAAAATTATTCACTTTTGGCTATACGACTACTCCTGAGGACTGCGCGTAAATACCACAAAATTCCGAGTTCGGTATTATTTTTGCATACTTTATATACTATTTGTCACATTAAATGTAGTCGAAAACTTACGTTCTCTAAAAACAACTTACTGCATTTAATTGTATATACAATATCTGCATTTATTTACATGCAAATATAAAATAAGAAACCGAAATAAAGTGCCTCCAACTTACCAGTTACTTTTCCAGCGTCGTCTTCACTCTAGAAGTTTTCCCGCGCCGTATGCAAATTAGGTGTACGTTACCGCGCTATGCAAATTTACAGCGTGTGTGTGTGTCTGAATCCTCGCCTGCTATAGCATGGTCTAGACCGCTAGCGTCGCTGTAGAGCATCTCCCACACACACACTCCAGGTAAAAATCATCAGTTATGGGCCACCACTGATAGTCACTCCAGACCTTATATAGGCTCTCTCCTGCTGATTTAGCATGGTTTCCGTTGTGGGGACCATGATTTTGGTCCCCACAAAGATTTTGGTCCCCACACCGTGACTGTGTAAACACACTGAAGTCCCCATGATGATATAATTACAAGGGCACACACACACACACACACACACACATATATATATATATTTATAAAAATGGCTGGTGGAAGATGATTAGGCCGCTGTATGTTGTGAAGCTCTTGTCTTCTCTTCCTGAAGCTCAGTCCCACAGGGTACTCTGGAAGGACCCTTTCTCTGACAAGCTATGGCTAATACATGCTAAATAAATTCGGATGCCTAGGAAATCGTGTCACATGTGTGTCCCTGTGTTGTCGGGCCACCGTTGGCTCTGGTGCCATTTGCGGTGGGGGGTGGGGCGGCGGTGACGGTGCGCTGGTCGCTAATGAATGCAGCGTCAGCGTGTCCATGCGCCCCACGCAATAAGAGGGGTTTGGCCCCTTGCCCATGGCGGCGTCTGTGGCCCCCGCATTAGGGCCTAATTGAAAGAAATGAGGCATGCAGCTAACACGTCAGAGCCCCCTCGGGGGCGCAGTGTGGCAGTGGGGGCGGGTGGTCGGAAAGTAGCGTGAATGCACTCCAGTTCACCTGGAGACGGCAGGGCGCGCAGTCGTGCAGGCAGATTCGCACATCAGCATCACCCCTACAGCCCCCCCCCAGCGGCTGGGCATTTCCTGCCAGGGGCGCGCCCCGCCCCTGGGGTGCATTTCCTCCCTCCTTGCCAGGGAATGGGCTGAGTGGGAGGCTCTCTGTCTAAACTGGGAGGATAATTAGGGGCTGCCCTGCAGCGGGATGTGAGGGGGGGGAATTAGCTCTTCCCTTCTCCCCGGCGCCTGCGTTTATTTCCTGTTTATTCCCCCGCCGCGCTTCCCCAGGGCGACAGGCTGTCTCCGCTACGGCACCTGCAGGCAACGCTGCGTCTGATTGGCTGCCCCCAAACGGCGCGTCTGCTGCAGATTAAGCTGGACGCTGATCAAACCCTATTTGCAGTCTCATTAGCCGGGTCGCTCCCCCCCCCCCCCCCGCGGACTGAGGTGATTTCATTCAGGAACAGTTCCCGATTAATGCCGGCCCGTCGGATGTGGCGGCCCGTCTCCGTGGCAACATCACCTCCGTCCTCGGTGATAGCCAGATCGGTTATTTACTTTTCAAAGCATTTTATTTGAATTAATTTCATATATTCATTCTGCCATCAGTATATCCAAGACTTTCCTCTTCCGGAGTAGAAAGCATATATGTAGTGTTGGTTTTAGACACACACACACACACACAGTTAAGCCCAAAATTACTCGTATCTCTGACTCATTTATTTAACCAACATCTTCTGACTGAAAGGACATGAATGTTAAAATATGATACAACATTGTGCTAGAGATATTAATGAAAATAAGACATCATTTCTATGTTTTATTAACATGCCTGAAATTATTCATACCGATTTCAAATAGTCCAAAATGTTCTAGGACATTCTAATTACCCTGATTAATTGTCAACAGCTGTTTTGAATTAACTTATGTGCAAAATAGCAGCTCTCTGCAGTTGGTTTGTGGCAAGTCATGGCTAAAATGAAAGAGCTCCGTGAAGACTATAAGGTGACTGTAAGATGACTATAAGATGACTATAAGATGACTATAAGGTGACTGTAAGGTGACTGTAAGATGACTATAAGATGACTATAAGATGACTATAAGATGACTATAAGGTGACTGTAAGATGACTATAAGATGACTGTAAGATGACTATAAGATGACTATAAGGTGACTGTAAGATGACTATAAGATGACTATAAGGTGACTGTAAGATGACTATAAGATGACTATAAGGTGACTATAAGATGACTATAAGATGACTATAAGGTGACTGTAAGATGACTATAAGATGACTATAAGGTGACTGTAAGATCACTATAAGATCACTATAAGGTGACTGTAAGGTCATATCCAAATGTCTTCAAATCCCAGTGGCCACAGTACAAAGTATTCCCTGTCGAATAACATATAACAAACTCAAACAAATGTTACCTGCCCATCACAGTGTGTAAACTTGCTGTCTCTTACACATGTTGTAGTGGAAGTAGTGGAAATGCTGGCCAGTTCTCAGGTCTGCCACTTCGATACCACCGGATACTAGTGGAAAAGCGCTAGTAAAGCACCACTCACAAGGGCCAAGCCTGCTGCCAGGCATGGGAGCTGCAATCCGGGCCGACCAGGCCTGACTCACTCACAAGGGTGGTTCTGTCCCCAATCATGTTTGTCCATTTAAGGGCATTTTTCCACTGGCCCAGGTACTGAACTACAGGTCCAGTACTTCAAAGTACTGGTTTTCCACTGGTGTAAAGACTTGTACCGGCGCCGAATGACATCACAGCGCGATGCAGGGTTTTTTGTACTGGATTAAAAAAATGCGATATTAATGCTGACGTTGCATGTTATGCACATGCAATTCTTAGTCGGCTATATTAAAATAAGGCCTTTTCTTACTTTCAGTTCTATACAGACATTATAGCGCAGAGGGTTAAAGTTTTGCTAAAATATTTTTAGTCTGTCATAGGAAAAAAAACTATGCAATTTTATTTATTATTCCTTTTATAGATTCCTATATATTTAAAAATCAGTTTAAAGTGTTACCTCCGCTACTTTTGCATGAGCGCAGTATGCGTTCTCCGAGGCAATCATAATCATTTTAATCTTTGCCATTTAAATCACTCAAAGATGGGTTTGTGAGAAATTTATGCTGAACTCCTTTTTGTTTTATAACAACATATAGCCCGATATTTATAGGATAGGAAGCATTTCAAGACTCACCCCAAACCCCAGTTGGTTTGGCACTTTCAGTACTGAAACATTTGATACTGGTACTCAACTGGAACTCAATGGAAAAGCAAAAGTACCAGAAGTACTATACTCAGTGTGGTAGAAAAGCCCCCTAAGTGATGGGGATGTGGTCAGGCACCCGCTGCTACCAGATGGGTCCCAGCAGGTGCAGTTGACAGGGGTCAGGATTATGACATTTACGGTGTCAGTCGGAACAACAGCCACACTTTGAACCTGTGTCGACTGTCATTCTCCTGAATCTGGCCGGCTTGCCAGGGGTCTCCAGTGAATACGTGATGGATTAGGCATGAACACACATCAGCAACCCTCAGGATGGTGGGCATGAATGAGTGGAGTCCAAATATCCAAATTTGTTGTTTTGTTAAGACCACCACAAAGCTGCTTTTAGAAGACAGTGGAACCTTGCTCCAGAGTCTGATGTCAGATTTTAGTCACTGGCTGATTTCATTGCCTTTATGATTTTATTCACTGGCTGATTTCATTGCCTGGATGATTTCAGTCCCTGGATGATTTATTCACTGGCTGATTTCATTGCCTGGATGATTTTAGTCACTGGCTGATTTCAGTCCCTGGATGATTTATTCACTGGCTAATTTCATTTCCTGGATGATTTTATTCACTGGCTAATTTCATTGCCTGGATGATTTTATTCACTGGCTAATTTCATTGCCTGGATGATTTTATTCACTGGCTAATTTCATTGCCTGGATGATTTATTCACTGGCTAATTTCATTTCCTGGATGATTTTATTCACTGGCTAATTTTATTGCCTGGATGATTTTATTCACTGGCTGATTTCATTGCCTAGATGATTTTATTCACTGGCTGATTTCATTGCCTAGATTATTTTAGTCACTGGCTATTTTTATTTCCTGGATGATTTTATTCACTGGCTAATTTCATTGCCTGGATGATTTTAGTCACTGGCTGATTTAAGTCCCTGGATGATTTTAGTCACTGGCTGATTTAAGTCCCTGGATAATTTTATTCACTGGCTGATATCATTGCCTGGATGATTTTAGTCACTGGCTGATTTCAGTCCCTGGATGATTTTATTCATTGGCTGATTTCATTGTTTGGATGATTTTATTCACTGGCTGATTTCATTGCCTGGATGATTTTATTCACTGACTGATTTCAGTCCCTGGATGATTTATTCATTGGCTGATTTTATTGCCTGGATGATTTTATTCACTGGCTGATTTCATTGTCTGGATGATTTTAGTCACTGGCTGATTTCATTGTCTGGATGATTTTAGTCACTGGCTGATTTCAGTTCCTGGATGACTTATTCACTGGCTAATTTCATTGCCTGGATGATTTTAGTCACTGGCAGATTTCAGTCCCTGGATGATTTATTTACTGGCTGATTTCATTGTTTGGATGATTTTATTCACTGGCTGATTTCATTGCCTGGATGATTTTATTCACTGGCTGATTTCAGTCCCTGGATGATTTATTCATTGGCTGATTTTATTGCCTGGGTGATTTTATTGCCTGGATGATTTATTCACTGGCTGATTTCATTGCCTGGATGATTTTATTCTCTGGCTGATTTCAGTCCCTGGATGATTTAATTCACTGGCTGATTTCATTGCCTGGATGGTTTTAGTCATTGCCTGAGTTTTCACTCTATTGTATTTTCAAAGTGAAGTTCATGTAAGAGAATGGACTGGTGCAAACAGAACCAGGCACTGGATTATTATTTGGCAAATTATATATCTGCTGTGGATGTTGTGGAAAGTTATGGACTGTCTTCTGCAAAACACTTCACCCCATTGGTGGTCCCGAGGCGAAATATTATTATTATTATTATTATAAGTCTAACCCTGGTTATGTTTCACTGGTGAAGCATCCATCAAACAAAGACAAAGGGCTAGACTTATATACTTAGTACATTTTTTAAAAATATTCAGAATTAACAGTCTTTTCTGAAGATGGCTGTAGACATTGGTGGCTCTCCTCCACCATGTGACCGTGTGGCATTCAGCCAATCACGGAATGAGATGTCAGCGCGGCCCAGTCGGGCCCCGGCATGGAGCAGGGTCAACATCTTCCCACGAAAGATTGCGGAAATGTTGGTCTTTACTGTACAGCTGGGAACAGCCTGGCACGGCTTGGCACGGCTTGGCATGGCTCAGGAGTGTTAAAGGGCTCTGTGCCGAATGTGTGGCATACTGGGTAAAATCTGGGGTGACGGAGGAAATGAACAAAAGTCACCTTTGTGGGATCCGGACTGCAGCATCAGACCCTCCAGTGTGACAGTAATCCAGGCATATACTATATGATAATTTGTGGTACCGACCATATTATGCCTGAAAAAAAAGATATTTCACCTTTTAAATCCAATATATGACCTTATTTTACACAAAACATATATACCGTAGTGTAAAACTAGCAGCGTTAAGCCATTTTTTGGTAACGTTTCGGTCTTCTTAAGCTATACAGGTCTTTCCTGGTGTTGGCATCCATGTTATATAAAAACATACATAGAAAGGGACACATATATTTGTATAATGTGAAATTTTATCTGAGACCAGCTCAGGGACACAGACTGAAGAAAAAACAAACTATTGAAAATGCGACTGTAAAGACACAAAGAGCACCTTTACTTTCATGCACGGTGTTTGGGGGTTTTATGAGTGCACCCTTTTGCTTTAAAAGCATTCAATATCCTTTATAACCTTCCAGTGTTCTGTGTTCGCATAACCAAGGTCGCCCACTGCGTTTTGAATAGAAAGCACTCCAGTGCAGACGTTGTGTGCCAGGAGATTTGAGTCCCTCGGACCATTTTAGAAAAAAAAGTCTCTCTCTCTCTCTCTCTCTCTCTCTCTGTCTGTCTGTCCCTCTCTCTCTCTCTCTCCCTCTCTCTCTCTCTCCCTCTCTCTTTCTTGCTCTCTCTCTAACGATCTGCACACCTGAAATATGTACACAATGCTGTGGAGTTTGAATTGCTGCGTGGCACACTGGCAAGGTCTTTCCCTTTCACCTGTCGCTGTGGAGAAGCAAGAGGAGAATAATGCGAGTTATTTATTTAATTCCTCATTTATTTCTTTTTTTTTTTTTTTGGTCTCTGTGCCCTACCTTGATCTTCCCACAAAATGCCAAGCAGCCACGTCTCTCCCACATTTCTCTGGGGATTTATTACTCGGGGCCGACGTGGGGCCTTTTTAATACCGGAGCTGAAAGAAGGGGCAACATATTACCGGGAGGATGTATTATTGTGCCGAAAATGTATAAACAGCTGGGAAGAATGGAGTGCAGCGTCCATAATGGAATCCGAAAGCTTTCATTTTTCCCCCTCATTGTCTCTCCTTCCTTTTCTAAACAACCTTCCCCTTTTTTTCAGCTATCAATGCAAAGTTCTTTGAGAGAAAATGAAATGCATTCATGGGTCCTGAAAGGGGGGCTTTTAATGTTGAGTACGGCTTGGACAAAAGGGGTGGGGGGGTGGGGGCTCGGTGGCTAGTGGGGGCCCCAGAGCGGCCAGGAGTGTTTATTACTTTGGGGCTGGAGAATCGGGGCCTGCTTTGGATTAAGAAACGGCCCCCGTGCAGATGACGACTACTGTGAGAGCAACAGCAAGAAAAAAAACGCACATTCGTTCTGGGTAGCAGATAAAGAAATCAGCGTTTCTGCACTTGTCTCGGCCACCTCTGCGCGTAACGTTTTCATCCGCCAAACCTCTTCTGTCCGATATTGTTTCCGTAATCGCTTTGGTGTACGCGGGAATTGAACTATTCCAACAATTTTGCAGCGTCTGTCCTGTTAGTGTACGGCGCACTTAAACAGTTCTGAACGTAAAAGAGATAAAAGCCTGACAGGCAAACTCTGTTTTTTTTTTTTTTTTTTTTTTTTTTTAAAGACTTCTGTCTTTGAACTGGATAGTGTTGGTTGTGTAAGTGTGCCTGTTCCTTTGTGCCTCCTGATTATGCTGAGAGAACACATGTTGTTTGTCAGCTGATTGAAATCGGTTTACGGTACTCTTTGGAAAAAAGAAAAAAAAAATCACACACCCACAGCCTTACAGAGACATTTGAATAGTGCCATTCTGTTGCTATTTTTCCTGAGTAATTATAAATGAATTGCAGCCACAGGCTGAGCAATGGCGATGGTCCACCTGTTTCCTAAACATGGAACCTCCCGCTGTGATACTTTAGCATAAATATGATGCGTATCGACTGGGGGCCTTTGAAGAGACTTACGTCTGGGAGACTAATGTGTGTTTAAGGGGATCGGCCAGCTTTTCGGGGCTGCCTGATCCGCCACGGCAGCCCGCTCCTTGCCCCGGCTGACCAGCTCTTTCTGTAGATGATGGGGCGTTGGCCTGCTCCCTTCTGATAGATGGGCTCCTTTCAGCTCTCTCTCCTTTCAGCTGATGGCAGGTCCAAGGAGAGAGAGATAATCCCAGATAATGTGGACACAGTTTTCATTTTTTGTCGCCCAATTAAACTGCGATTATCTGAACGGGAATAACGGCTGCCCAGTCAGTACCTGTATCTCAGCAGGCCACCGTGTGCGATGTGTGCTAGTGCTTGTTTGCTACATGCCGATACAACAGACCATCATTTGCACTTTCGGCAACAGCAGCACCAGCTGTGAGCGTAGACTTGATAGGAGGATGCCCCCCCGCGGCATTGTGGGATTGCTGGGGTTTCTGGGAAAAAAATTGATGAAATCACAGACTAGCGAACTCATCGTGTCGCTTTCTGTAGGATGGGAGAACATCACGTTCTCTCTTCAAGGTTGTTTTTAATGTGGGTTTGTTTTTCTATCCTGTTTCCATAGCAGACTATAGCAGGAAGCTGAATGGTGATAGAGATGGAGGTTATAAGATGGTCCTGAAAACAGAGAGAGAACGTTAAAGGCCTGCTGTGACCCTTAAACTCGTGTTTTTCATTCAGAAAGACAATCGTAGACTTCTTTTCAGAGACATGCAGCTTTTTTCCACGAATTGTTATTTTGATTATAAATGAAGTGCGAGTAAAGTACCGCACTAAGTACAAAATCTAAGGAGTGCATCAGTGTTCCCAGTAATTACAGCTTCGAGTGGTAATTATCACACAGGAAATATATGGATTAACCTATTGATTCAACTTGACCCCCCAGCAGGATGGAATCACACTCTGAAGTCTGGGCGTGGATCTGAAATAACCGATGGCAAGCAGTGGGGGGGGGGGGGGGGGGGGTTTGGAAGAGGGGGGACTGAAATGTGGGATTAGTTTGATCGTGCCTCTCCGTTTTTATCTTTGCTGTGTCACATACTGGGAGATGTGGGGCTGGAAAGGAGGCCAATTTAAATTCATAACGAGCAATCAGGATTGCTTAGGGTTTGGGTGAAACTCTGCAGTCAGGTTTGGTTTTACCAGGTAAGACAGAAGCAAACAGCAAAACCTAAACGGAGAGAATTCCTGATTTAATTTCAGCCCATGACTGTTGCCTAAATGTTCTCAAACGTCAGAAGGACAAGCTTCGAGATAACAAGTATACCTCATTGTAATTATCATTCTGTTCTCTGCCATGCGACATCCTGGTCGCAACACCAGTAATGCTGCATGCACTACAGCAGACTGCTAATTGAATCCAGTTGATCTGAACGTGTGACGATGTGGTGACCTGCTTGGTGGTGCTCACAGTATCACTGTTGACGGTGACTTCATAGACCTTCCCTATGAAGCAGAGAAGATTCTGCTCTGGGAGCAGAAGCCTCTATCTGTTCATTTGTTTCTGGGAGATCAGCGGACTCACTGTTCTCAGAACACTTGTCGAGTGACAGGGCATCCTAACGCTGGCTGCGGGTGCGAGGCCCGTCCAAGTCATATGACTTCCGGGGGACCGGAGGAAAGAGCCATTGACAATGGGTTAACAAAACAGCGAAGAAGAAAACAAGCCTGCAGATAATCATTTCAGCAGCAGCAGTGGGAGGAACACAAAACAAAACTGACGTCAGATCAGTCATTATTCTTTGACAAGAAAAAATAAATTTTTGTGTAACGATTAGGAATAAAGCAGAGGTGAATGAGTGTGCTCATCACATGACCTGTCACCACCCCAGAAATATCGGCACCCCCCCCCCCCATACCATACAGACATACACACGCACACACCTTGGGTAACATTTTCCTTGACGAGGCACAAATAATACAGTAGTATTATATTACCTATGTATTAATTAACCGCAAACAAAACCCTAGTTACATACTTGCCATGTTCGTTCATCATCGAATTGTGACGCATGTTTTATCCCAAACAGTTATTATATTTGCTACTATATCTGTTAATTCTGTAAACCTCTGTCAACCACTGAAGGAACAAGTAATGAGTAACACAAGTGAAATGCTGATCTCATGTTTGTTTATCATTAATGAATCGTGACGCATTTTTATCTCAAATGACAACTATATTTGTTCATAATTTGTACGTCAGGAGTTGTAAATATTTGTACGCCATCAAGTAAAGTGTTACCATATCAGGTCATAGTTACGATCTATAGTCGCCCAGACGGCTTAAATTTTGCCATTCATTCTAATATCCAAACAAAGAAGCTTACAGCTTCGTTGGGACGGTTTATTAATTGCAAAACAGAATGCAGACGTTGTTTGTGGGGAATTTCAACGATGTACTTTCTAACTTAGGAATGAGTTAACTTCCCAGTCTCCACCACACATGCAGATCTATTCCTTTAGTAAAATCGGGGACCCCTGTCCCCAAACACGTCAGCGATGTGATGATCCTGCGGCCAGCAGCAAGCATGCGGAGCCCGCAACCAAGCTCTTCACGGGGATGTCAGCAGAAAGGGACGTTTGTTTTTCTTTCCATTTTGTTATCTTCTTTGTCTTTGTATCAGTAGGTTTGCCTTGAGAAATGCAACATTCACATACAACAAGGAGCCATCTGCAGCAATAATGTTATTCCACTCCATTGAAAAGGGTTTTTTTTTTGTCTCAATGACATGGTTTATTATCCTGGTCACTTAATCTCCTCAAGTAAGATTGATTTTCTTTTTCAGACACTGTTGTACCGCTCCGTCTGCAGGAAGCCAGGCCATGGGAACGACTGCATAGGGTTTGTTGTGTACACTGCACTCGTCCTCCTGAAATCTCAGCTCCGCCTGCAGTATTCCTCCTAATAAATCACGTTTACAAGCTAAACTAACAGCAGGTAATTTTGTTTGTTCCGATTGAGATACCAAAGGCATTTTGTCACAGTGGGCTTTTGTTTCATATTTTGTTAAAAATTAATAAAAAATTTACGGGCAACAAATATATCGCATTCTGGTCAAAAATGGAGAATTGCAAAAACGTCCAGGCAGAAAATGTGTTACGTTCCTTATAACTTTATGGTACTGCTTCTGTTTCTATGTCGCATTTTTTCATGCGAGTGCAGGCCTAGCGGAATAGCTATCTTGTGTGAAAGTCTTCCTGGACTCCAGCTGGTTACTTTAAGACCTCGGCGGTATTTCCGTCTGTCTGCACTGGCTAGGAGATCCATGTAGCACAGGATGGCAGGTTTATCTGGTGATTGTCCTTACGGGGGCAACGACAGGGTGAACGCAACACAACAAGGGTGATTAAAAAAAACACACAAGAGGTTTTTCCAGCAGGAAGAGAAATGAAAAAGCGTCATAGAACCATGTAACGTTGAAGGTACTTTGTGTGGAGGCCTGTCAGGGTCCGTCTAAGCATGATAGGTGTAGAAGACGTGGACGTATGTCTCTCTCCATGACTGAAGGACAGGAGCCGTGAGTCAGCACAAGCTCTCCATCTCTCCATCGAGGTGGAGAAGACTCATGGAACGTTTCTTAGGCCATTTTCACACATTGTTCGGCGGATCTGGTCCAAAGTTACCCTTCACATGTGGAACACAAGGATAGATTGTCTTCATCAGACACATGCACACCTACTAGAAATACTTTGTTTTGTTTAGGTGAGGGATGCACTCATGTAGAGCAGGAGACAGGACATAATGTAAAAAGGGAAATCTGTGTTTTTGTTTTACAACACTACTAACAGCTGCTGAAACTCATCATCTCTCCAGTTAGCCATGTCTGTTAGGGTCTCATCCGCGCAAATAACCCATCCTCTTTGCCCTCAGACGTTTGTATTCTTCTGTATTTGTACCAGCCGCATGACAGGAAGGTGTGGTGAATTCTCCGGAATTGGCCCCTGCCCTTTTCGCACATGGGGCTCATCTGGGAATTACCCAGACTTTGTACTAGGATGCTAGCAGGGTGAAGTACATTTAATGCCCGGTACGACTGATTCGGACTTTCGCGTTCACACATACAGCCCCTCCGGTAATATCTAGAAAAATTCAGGATGGCAGTGCATGTCTGAACGGGCCTTTAGACTCGACGTGTATTTAGCAGAAGCTTAAACGAGCAGATGAAACATGGCAAAGCTCTCTCTGTCTCTAAGGTTGAATCAGGAGCTCCAGATTATCAGTGCAGCCCCAAAAGGCTGGGGGCCAGTGACGCGATAGGCCCTGGAACAGTAGGTGTCTGTGTGTCAGATCTTCGCCGGGGGTGTGAAGAGACTGAATTGCTTTTCCGTGAGACGAAGCCGCCTGAGATCTGAAGCTACAAAGAGGCAGAGGGCCTCGCCGAGGATGGCAGGAGAGCGACCTTTGTGGTGATGCGGGGAAGGGTGGATGGAAAATTGTCAAGGTGCATCGGTTCTCACTGATCCACGGGAACTATAAATGTATCTCTGAGATGAATTATCAGAGGCTTTGCCACAGGCTATGTTCCCCCCCCCACCCCCTCTGTCCATGTGATGAAACGGCAAGACCCACTGTGATAAAACTGATAGAATAGGTGCTATCAGGTAGCTGACTGCATAATTATGGCTCTCTATTTGGGCTCTGCAGCGATTCTGGGGTGATAAGGAAGGTATAATGACTGAAAAGAGGTAACGATAATGCACCAGTTATATGCTACATAAACTCTATCACCAGCTAAAGTCTTCGCCTGGAGGGACATAACTGACTGTCTGTTTTTAACCACATTTCTGGGATTGAAGGGGAAAAAAAGAGCCAGACTTTTTAACACTAAATATATGCCTTCTGGGTGAGGACAGGAATCACAGCACCGTAAAGACAATCTGACTTTTGACAAATGATTCTGCAGGTCATTCTGGAATCATCTTGATATTAGCAGGTTTTGTGGGTTTAGCTGTTGCTGGTGCCTCAAAGTGGAGGCATATTGCTTGTGGAGGAGGATTAAGATGAGGAAGACAGCTAGACTGAGCTGAGATTCAGCATTTCAGCCTTACATTATGCGCTTTGTGTTTTACTTGTCATCGTGTTTCCATGTCATGCTTTTAAAAGAGCATATTATGTATTTGTTCTGCCGTTTCAAAGCTTTAAACTCCTGAATTGACCTGATACACTACATTATTTTATTCCATTTGAACTAAGAGTGTGCCTACCCAGCCGTCCCAATCTTGTGGTGTGGAATCAATCGATCCATCCACCACTGACATTGCTTATCCTGGTGAGGGTCAGGGGGGGCCCTGGAGCCTACCCCAGAACAGGGCACAAGGCTGGCGTCCACCCTGGATGAGATGCCGGTCCATCGCAGCGAAAACAGCCAAGTGTATACCTTACATTATACATGAATTTAATTGATAAATTACAGAGGATACAATCATTCTGAGTATGATACAAATATTGGAAGGTCTTTGCTAAGGAATGCAGGATTATACACACATGCCACAGAAAATCCCTGATCTGATTCAGTTAAAAGTCAGTCGTGTTTGAAAATATATAAAAAGACAAGCAATTTTCGTTTTCTACTGCTTTTTAATCTTTAGTCAAGCTGGTATTCCAAGGTAAAAATGTGTGTGTGTGAGAGTGAGTGTGTGTGTGTGTGTGGGAGGGGGAGTTCTTTGCCACCCCAAGTCCACATTCACTGAAACAAAGACGGCAAATTCATCCCTGGGGTAAATTTAAGGTTGTGTAATTAGATTTATTGCAGCATATAAAGACGTCATTCTGAGCTTGTTCAATTTCACCAAAACAGTCACTGTGCTAAAGTCACGGAATGTTTTTGAAGAATCTGCTTTTTGTTTAGAAAGTGCCGGATTGACTTGGAGCCTATTCGTCTTACGTATAATACACACGCCGTGTCTTCCTCATGTTTTAAGAAACTTTTCGTTTACACTGATGAATATATCAATTTTCAGGTTGTCGTGTCAAAAACTAGCATTAAATGAAATTCCTTTTCATGTAAATATAGTATTGAAAAATAATTAAATAAGATGTTAAATATATTTAAATTCTGATTCTGTTTAATTCTTTATACTTTTAGGCAAAACTGTCTTATATTCATAATTGCCACATTTGAACAAGTTGTTCTTTATTTGTATTCTAGATTTTATTTGCATTCTAGATTTTGTTTGCATTCTAGATTTTATTTGTATTCTATATGTTAAAGTATATGAGTTCATAGACTAGGACATGGTTGTTGCATATCATCATGTGATGTTATTTTTCTCCATATAATAGCTGATCCTCTTTTCTGGGCCAAACCCATATCCTTTGCAGTATTTGTTTGTTTAAATGACGTATTGCTGTTGTTTCCCAACTAATTACGGAATTGCATTCTTTTGTAAATGAATTGTGGTTTAGTTTTAGCACTTAGAGAGTATTAATAAAATACTCGTGGTGAAATCTGGTGCCAGGCTGACTTAGTTACCATT
Source organism: Brienomyrus brachyistius (assembly GCF_023856365.1). Taxonomy (NCBI): domain Eukaryota; kingdom Metazoa; phylum Chordata; class Actinopteri; order Osteoglossiformes; family Mormyridae; genus Brienomyrus; species Brienomyrus brachyistius. The sequence goes on from NC_064548.1 coordinate 25,754,418, forward strand.
CTAATTCCATAAGACCCGCAGCCATTGCTGCATTTTCAGCGAAATATCAAACAAATTTGTGTTTCCTACTGATACGAAGATGGGCCAATTAAACTATCAGAAGACTACACTAATTATAACATACAAGACACCTTGCATAATTTTTGCATCCATGCACAGAAATGCCCTTACATCCAGCACCCTAAATCCAAGATATTAGTAATCTGTGCGGAAAATGGATTTGCTGTCAGAAAATATTAAACAGGCAGACTCCTTCTGGGTTGAATTTGCATTTTCCCTCACTCTCGTTTAGGGAAAATAATAGATGGAAACAAGATATCAACTTTATGCTGATAAATAACGACGAAGTTCTTCTGTAATGGAGATGCTGTCCGTGAGGCAGACTTTGCCAAAATGCGCAGGAGGTGAGCTCAGTCTCCACCCACCCCGTTTAAGCTGTCTGCGATAATGCACATCCTTTAATCTTTGAGTAAATAAACAGCAGTCCCGTGGTTTTACTAGCATGTGGTTATTTAGCCTTTTTAGTTCATTGTGTTAAAGAAAAGGCAGAAGATAATCTGAAGATCTGCGGATAAAAGCTAGCGCAGACAGTGGACGTCCCTCTGTTCTTGAAAGCAGTTTCCTGTGTGCAAATGATTCGATCTTTTCCTTTTCCGCACCGGGGTACGCCAGTAAACAGCGATGGATGTGCTGCCTGCCATCACTGAAATCATAACAAAGGGTATTTTGTATAGTGCCAGTCGTCTAAACCTTTATATACTTTGAAATATGTTGATGACAGCGACGGGATGTTGTAAAAGGACCGTCTATTATGCTTAAAGTGAAGTGCTTCTACGACGATTAGAGTGTTTAACGAAAAATTGTTCATTTATGCGGTAAACGATCTTGGATTTAATTTTCTGACTACTGGTGTAGTATTCAGTTCAGCAAGTCTTTGGTCTAGACCACCGTATAAAAAAATCCGGAGCGGCCACATCATGTGTCATCGGAGGATCACGTGGTGCCGCGGTGTTGCTGTTGGGCGGCAGAGCTGAGCTGCGCCCCTCCGGATTGAGCGCGTCTCTATCGGCGGGAATCCTGCTTTTAGCTCCGTATATTGGAGCGTTTGGTAGCGAAGAAGCCCGACAGTTCGGTCTTCATTGTGCAGAAATTTCATAGCAGAGTGCGCCAGTCAAATGCTTTAACTTTGCGTTAAATCGACGTTCATTTTAATTGAATTCCTTGCGCTTTCCAGCCCCTCTACGTTTCAAAGCCGTTTTATCCATAGGACAGTCTCACTATATCCCTCAGTTACCGCACTATGGAAAACAACATGCAAATGTCATTATGAAGTCCCTCTGAAGTTTAATTCGATTTTACCTCCGCATCACTGTCCTCACCCCGGTGATTAAGCGTTGTACATACATTTAAGCATTAAGAAATTTTGTAATATATAATTAAATGAACAAGCCCAGAGTTATTAACATGGTTATTAATTATATCGGAGAGTTGTTAAAGAAATGAAATATTAATTGAATTAAAAGCTTACTCAGCGTCCTTTATCTCCCTGAGTACTGAGCATTTCAAGGTAGGCTAGTCTTTCGGTACGTACACTGTATAAATTGGTCATGGTTCACCTACAAGCTATTGTGAACTGGTCAAGTAATTATATATAATATAATGTGCCGCTGAGTTCACCTTTAATGTGTATTTAAATGCTTTCCAACAAACTGTGAAATTTATTTTGTGGAGTACAATAGTTATAATTCAGAAGAATAAATCCCCTTCTTCAATAAATCTGTTCAATATGATAAAGGTAAAAAATGCCTCTCCGTTAATGAATACGGACGGTGACTTTACATATTTGTTGATAGGAGCTCGTATTTTCGCGTTTCTCCAGTCTGTGCTCTTTTTATTGAAAATAATGTAAGCCTTTTCTTGTTTTTTTTTTTTTTTTTAAAAAAAACGGTTTCATTCGGTTATCATCAACAATGCAATGTCATTTATTTCCCCCCCCCCCCCCCCCCCCCCCCCCGCATTTTTACGTTATTTGAAATTATGTGCATAGATTATTTTTCCAGCATTATGCTTAAGCTGCACAATGAAGAATACAGGACAAGCGAACTTTGAAAGACAGGACGGCGATGGAAGCTCCTGTTCACAGACGATTAGCGTTAAATACGCCGCCTGTTCAGTGGGCGACCGCACCTTTCATGACACCCGCCCTCTCGGCAGGTCGCTCTATCATCTTAACGGCAGGAAAAAGAAGATACTCCGTACCGCAATAGTAGCACCGATCGTGGGTTTTTCTGACCTTAATAAACTTTCTCTTCGACCGTACTTAAGTTGGAAAAAACAAACGTTTTACACCAAACCTGGATGCTTCGGAGGTCCATTTTCTATATCCAATCTTGTGTATTTGCGCTCTAGTGCCTGTGAAGGAATTTTCCTGCAATTAATTGTTCTCAAAATTACTAGCCACATGTTGTGCACGTACTCTGTACTCTCACAGTCAACTGTATAAATACTGAATATTTATTGATAGCTTTGGACTGGGTACCAGATGTAGAAATAAATGAACTTGGTTTCTTTATAGCAAACTGAGCCCAGATTTACTCCGCGTTAAGTAAAATGTGATCTTGAGCCGATGCGCTCTGTTTTCTTTATAAAAGAAGATTTAAGTTGCGAAGCCTTACTGGTCCTTTAGTCTCTTCGAGACGGGATTCCTGGGTGATAAGGTGTATAATCGCTGAAACAGCAGTACGCGTAGTGAGAAGTAAACATCTGTATGTTTAATTTAAAAATTAATGGGGTATTATGAGCACCTGTAAAGCAATTATATTATTCATTATTTAGGCTATATGCAGTCATATATAAATCAAAGGAGAAATATATTAAGACCAGTTCACAATTACTCTTCGATTAATAATGGAACGTTTTATGTAAAATCCCTACATTGAATTGTGGTCAGTTTGACACTTTTATAAACAACTTTTATTCAGTTGGCTGCACAAACGGACAAATCTGAAGAAATAAAAGCTTCACATGCTGCTACATAAAACACATTCTTATTGTTTTTTTTGTGATCTTTAACTTTCCCCTAAAGTATTTTCGGCTTATAGTCCACTGTTACACACGGATCGCCGTACTTTGTTGAGGTATTTAGAGAATTCCCGAATTTTACTGCAGTAAGAGGGTAATCGTGATTTACGCCACTGAGATTTACTTTTCAGTAACATGATGTTGATGTCGGTTTGTTTTAAAAATGTCATTATTAAAACAATAATCGCATAAATCCCGTAGAAGTCATTGTATTTCTATGTGCATTTTCTGTGAACCGTAATGACAGGTGTCTGAGTCGCTCTGTATAACAATGTCATAGAAATCAATAGCATTTAAAACCAGAAGCATAAAAATTGTCATTATCGAAATGTCGGTGTACGAGTGTTTAAGCCGCATCTACCTGCGAGAAAAATGTAGTTACCTTATAACCAGAGTGTTAGTGTTTAACCACTGGTTAGAACATTACGTGTCCATGTTACTGGTAACGGAACAGCCACAACCTTGAGAACAGGAGTAACACCCAATACATATGCGGTTTAGTGTCGGGCTAAATGTATGAATTGTTCGGGGAGTGAATGAACGGAGGATATGTTTGTTTAAAGCATTACTATTGTGGCATTGTAGTATGTAGTCAGATTGTGTGATAATGAAGTGTGCAAATCAACTTTCAAATCAATTTTTATACCGTTTTTCTTAAGCACCGAATAAAGTTATTCATTAAAAATTAAATGTGATAGCGGCCCAATGAAATGCGCTTATATTATTGTTTGTCATGGTGTGTTAATGTACATATTCTCAGCAGGGTCTATTAAGTTCGTTCTTATTAAATCTATTCTGCATATTATCTTTTTGAAATATTTATTATACTTCGTGCGCAGTACACTTTGAATTTTACTACGTTAAATGCCACTTGTTCTTTTTTCTTCTACTTGTCACATTGTAGCATCATACTTTTTCTCTGTTCGCCAAAATCTTTCTTCTTCAGCAAGTCAGGTGCGTTTTAATAGGAAAACCGGCTTTTAACTGTCATTTCTGTCACTTCTGTATTTCACCACCAGTGTTTTCGCCCTGTCGCTTCCCTCTGAAGCAATTCCATGTTTCTTTATAAATTTGCGTTTGGACTGAGAACCGCTCGACTGTTGTTCATATAACGTAAATGAATTTGCATACTATTTAGACACATGACAGGTTGCTGGTTTCTAATTTATTTGTCGATTATTCGCATAAATATTTAGTTAACAGCAGTCACCATAAGCTTCCTTATTCAGTACAATCAATGTCAGTTACTGATACAACTATTTCTTGTTAATGTGATCAATAAACCGCTGCTATAAAATCAAAACTCACTCTTATAATGTTACACGAAGGTAACTAATTCGCATGTAGTCGTTGTTATTTTCCTAAAATATAATTTCGATTTTAAATAATCGTTGCATTAATGCATACATTTAATTTTAAAAGACATCAGGGGATTTGTTAAAATATTTTTAGGCCTAATTTGATTTCTTAAAAGACTCCGCTTATACAAGGCTGTGTAGTGGGCCTACCGGACGAATAATAATAATAATAACAATAATAATAATAATACTCATCATCATAATAATCATAATAATAATAAAAACACAGGTTCAGTCTCATCCAATCACCTTTTAACTGGTTGAAGCCCAGAGTAGCCTATCCTTAATGGGCGCATACCGGCAGTCACCTATATCCTCACCTTCTATTAACTAATACGGTATGGCGTATTCCTGTCGTACAATGTAAGCAGATCAGCGCTATGTGTTATGTTTTATTCGTCACTCCGCTCATTCTCCGTCCCCCTTTTCTCTGAATGAACATTTATAGCACATGTAGTATTGTCGCTTACCTCGATACGTACTGCGCATGCTCCGAGGGGGCATGGTATACCAGCTATTCAAGAGACTATTTCACGTGGGGCAGCAAGAGATATCAACCACTTACACATATGCTGGATGCAGGAGCTGAACGTTTGGCAGAGAATGGTTACGGAAGAAAACTCGTTCACCACTTTCATGTTTGCGAATACAAGAGAATTCCCATTTCTTTATACAGTATTGTGCATTTTTTTCTTTGAATTTCCTGGATGAGTCTTGCAGCTGAACTTTGGTGACGTGATTTCCATATAGACGGAACTTGTTCGCTGTAGTGGACTTTCAGCCAAGCGGATACGTTTCAAAACAGCACGATGAAAAACAAACTTTAAAGTAAGTCAAATTATTTGCGATCGCGACAGATAATTAAAGGCGTTACGCTTTCCTTATAAGACAAATCGAGTTACATGCGACGAGCATTTGTACGCAGCTTGCCTGAGTTTCTTTGACTGACCATTATTATAGTGAGTTCTCAAGGGAAGTTGACAGTAAGGTGACACTGACGGAGTTTTACCTTGACGGGGGGGAAAGTGCCTTGGATGAACATGTCTAAACCTACGGATCACGTAAAGCGCCCGATGAATGCGTTTATGGTGTGGTCCCGTGCACAGCGGAGGAAAATGGCTCAAGAGAATCCAAAAATGCATAACTCTGAAATCAGCAAAAGGCTAGGAGCGGAATGGAAACTCCTAACGGAGACCGAGAAAAGACCGTTTATAGACGAAGCGAAACGACTGAGAGCTATGCATATGAAGGAGCATCCTGACTACAAATACAGACCGAGGAGGAAACCGAAAACTTTAATGAAGAAGGAGAAGTTTGCTTTTCCGGTGCCTTACAACCTAGGAGATCACGAAGCACTGAAGGCGAGCGCTTTGTCAGGAGGAGCCCTGTCCGAGTCCTTAATTGGAAACCCGGATAAGGCGGCGGCGGCGGCCGCTGCCGCGGCGGCCAGAGTCTTCTTCAACCCGTCGGTATCCACGAACCCATACTCTTTCTTTGATCTCGGCTCGAAGATGACAGATATCTCCCCGCCGTCATTTCCATACCCCTCCCCGCTTGGGTATCCCGGTGCTGCCACTACTTTCACCGGCACAGGAACAGTCGGCAGCGGGAGTCACACGCACTCCCACCCTTCTCCGGGCAATCCTAGCTATATGATTCCCTGTAACTGTACAGGTTGGCCCCCGGCGGCTCTGCAGCCACCCCTGGCTTATATTTTGCTACCGGGAATGGGCAAACCGCAGCTTGAACCTTACCCCGCGTACGCCTCAGCGTTATGATACGTGGACATAGAGCATTTTTAAAGTACTGAGACAGAACGTGAGACTGTTTATTTGATGCATGCAAGATTTTGTACATGTGATACAACACGCGCGTTTTGGTGTCACATGTGTATGTATATAAATGAATGCCTTTATGAAAGGCACTTTTTAAAGAAAAACAATATTTAGAAGACTATTTACAACCGTCACGTGTCCACATCCCAGAGGGAGCGAACAAATGATGACTATTAATTGAAAAATGTGCTGTGCATTCATCATATTAATTGTTGTACAGCTTGCAGTCGTGCCCTTTTTCAATGTGAATACTGATTCGACATGGTACATATTTCAACCTGTTGCCAATGCACCTACCAATGTCTGTTAAACTAAATCCAGAATCGTTGACTGTCACGTTATAGTTTTGAACTTTCAGGGGTCTTGGTTATGGTGATAGTGCTCAAAATCCAACCAATTATGAATTAATTTACGTTGAATTTAGCTGGACTTTGAGAAACGGCTTAGCCACGATGTGTCATTTTGATCACCTTGTTTTCAGACAGGCTGACTGAAAACGTGTAAATGTGTATAGATAAATTAAGTCGAATGGTTTAGTTTCCATACCTTTAGTGATCCAGTTAGAACCTGGACCAGAGTGGATTTGTTTTGCTAGATTTACAATGCACATCTTAAGTTCCAAATACTGTTATATAGATGTCTGTACTATTTATTGTTTAGTGGACGCATTATGGTGACCAAGTTGATTTAAAAGAGAACTTTACGTGTCTTGAAACATTTGCACAATAAACTTGTAGTGCGTGTGCGATATAGGCCTACACTCCATTTTTATTTCCCAGCAACAAATCAATTTCTTAAGCTATTCATTAATAGCGGCATATACACGTAGCTGCCATTTAATTAGGTATACCTGTTAGTTAACGCAAGCAAACGCCTGCTCTTTTAAATATAGCGAATCATTAATGTATCTATACGACAAGAGTTACTGTGCAGCTGAGCGATTTAAAACGTCTTTTAATTGTTGACGCCGGGTGTGATGTTTCCAGCATTTAACTACTGGAGTTTACAGATATTGATGCCATAAACGAAATGCATACAGATAGCGGTAGTTCTGTTGGTGAAAACGCTTCGTTAATGAGACAGATCAGGGGAGGATGGCTAGACGCATTAATGCTTACGACGAGGTCAAAAAACAGCTCATTTCAACAGCGGTGTGTAGAAATGCATCTCCGGCCGCAAAAACTGTCAACCCCCGAAGGAGACTTTCAGACAGGCAGCCGCGGATCCTAACCGGTACGATAAGGCTACCTAATAAAGTGGCCGCTGACGGAACATGCGCACTGAAAGTCACCGCAACAGTTTTATGTAAAATAATGCTGGTTTTAAAGGCATTGATTGCACTTAGTTGTCGCAGTATCTAAAGATTCATTTTTAATCTCATTAAGAAGGTGTGTGTATTATATTGTAACGAGTTTTATGAGAAATACTTTGTTTTTTATTATTAAAAAGAATTATATTAAGAATCGCATTCACTGCGGACACGTGGGGAAAAGGAAAAAGGCGAGCGGGAAATGTTCTTGATGAATTGCTAACAAGACTTTGCTTAATTTGGCATTACTTTGTCGGAGCAGGTGAAGTGTAAGGTATACTCCAAAGGGCGCTTTTGTTCAGGCTTTGCATAGAATTACTTCGAAATCTAAATCAAACCATTGTAACTGGAAGCCAAAAAACAGATTTATCACGAAGATAAAAGGTATCTGCCAGTAGAGAGAGAGTGTATTTTAAATAATTGTGTATATGTCAATATAACTGTTTTTATGCTTTTCAGGCCTAATGATAAAGTATACGATGTATTACGCACTGAATATTCCCTTGATAAATTATATTAAGAAGTTAATTCATATGGATCAGACCGATTATGCAAAACTAATTTGGACTGTCCAGGGATAATTATCTCCGACACGGTTAATTAAACCTTTTCACTACTCTACATTCTCCATTGTCAGGCGCCGATCGCGTCTCTTCTTCTTCTTCACTTCCTCCGTTGCTGTCTAAAGAGACAAAGTCAGGAAATTTACTGTTCAAAATCTGAACTCCTATTTTTACGATCTACTCGTATTTTTTTTTTAATACGCAGGCCTGCTCATCATCCTTATACCAAGATGTTCTGTTCAACTTTATGAACCGCAGAAATGAGACGCCTGTAAGGTTCCCGTGTAATCCTCGCACTTTTCACCTTTGCATGAATATTTCTTCTGACACCAATATAGGCTACTTATAGATGTGGCAAACACGGTTATACAACATTAACCCGTGTATCTTATCTAACATTAACATACTGGAATATCATGCAGGGGTAATTTGCTGACTAAAATACCACGAAGGTCATCAGGTTTATGAAAGAACACGTACTACCTCCTCAGCATCGTCTTGCCCTTTTTTATTTTACTTTTTATATAAGAAAGGAAGGGGAGGAATGAAAGGACTCTTTTCGTTCAGTGGGAGCGTTTAGACAGTCGAGGAGATTTTGTCGGCGAACAAAACGTGGGTTGGGAGTTTTTTGTGCGATTGTTTGTTGAAGTGGAGCTCAGCAAAAAACGGCTGCTTTCTCTCATTGTGATGAAAGCAATCAGTGGTATTTGAAAAACTGTTAGCATTGTGTGCTTCTTCTGTGTCCATTGTAGAGGATTTCTTTTCACAAGGTTTTTTTTCCTCCTTTTTCTTTTTCTTCTTTTTTTACACTGCCGATCCAGCTGGCCGGAGTGAATAGCACTGCAATGTGTACACGCTTTGTCCCCCCGAGCCCTTCAAGTAGCCCCCATTCAATAGAGAGAGTTGACACTGCATGACAGCGAAACAACATAATAAAAAATACATGAGCGCATGAATAGGAGCAGGCGCATAAATAAATAAAATGGGTGACCAAAACTGGATAACCTGAATGACAAAACGGTAAAAGGGGAACAAAAAGATATTTAACACGCCAGATTAGCATTAGAATGCAATATACAAGGCATAACAATTGATGAATAGGTTTACCGGCCAAGAAAGAAATAAACTAAATGCCTTTTGAATAGATATGCTTTTTCCATTCGCGGCGAGGGAACTGAATGGGAAGGTGGAGACGGAACCATGCAAATGACTGAGTAAGAAAACTTTTTTAAAATGGCAAAACAAGGGAAAAGGCTGTTCACACGATTATCTTGTGAATAGGAATTGTTGATTAAGAGTCTGACCGTACAAGTCTAACAAAGTTTACTTTTTCCTTTGTTCACGAAGAGAGTGATGAACTGGACTATGTTAATAAGCACGTATGAAAATAAAAGTAATAAAAATTAAAATAAATTAATAGGCCTAATCAGTTTTACGACTATTTATAAATACCGATTATTATTACTTAAAAACAAAACTGTCCATTCCTTGTAAGTTTAATACTAATCGAAACATTACTTTGCTTGTTTTTGAAAGTCAGACTTAACTGACATGTGACCAACAGTCTATAATATGCAAAGTAATTACGTCATGCAGACTGTTAATGACTGACGGTTTGTAAGCAAAAGATGAAAAATTCAAGAACAATTTACATTAAAATGCGCCTGCTTAAAAGCTTCTCTTAAAAAAAATTCAAATAAGATATGGGCATTTAAAATGTTAAGATATACGGGTTACATCAACTAGAGAGTGAATTTATTGGAATGTTCATTGCGACTTTGTTTACTGAATAAATTTAAGGATAATTGACTGATTTCGGACGTGGCACATTCATTCTTGGGAAATTATGAGATCAAGTATAGGTTGCCGTTACTGCAGGTAGGTTAAGTGAGACGAAGGATCACAAATCAGCGGCTTTACCTACTTGAGGTAAATGCTTCTGTATCTGGGACGGAGAGCCTCGTTTTGTGGAGGGAGGGGGGGACTTAAAGAGTCTGCAGTTTCTGTGGTACCTTTCTCTAGGCACCTGATTCATAGCTGCAGGCAAACTTTAATTTTATTTTAATAATAAAGCAATTAAGGGCTGAGGTAGCCGCGAAGCCGGCTAGTCCCTGCTAACCGCGATAAACAGGGTTTCCCTACAGCTGTTTCTACAAAGTGTGCAGCAATTCAGTAAAATATCACACCCTCTCTTAATCATTAGATACTACTTCAGGAACATTTTCGACACATGCTGCACGGGATAACCTGAGATCTGCTAGCTGCACTCCTGGCTGGATCCTGCAGCTGGAACATTCCGGAAAGGCACCTGCTAATGTTTTCCCAGTAAAATAATAAACGTTCAGCTGCGTGATTTGGTGAATGTCTTAAGTTGCCCTAGACATCACATGAATGCGAGTCACATCATAGTATCAGCAGAGGATTTCACACAAAAATAACACACACACACACACACACACCTGTATATAGTTTCATTATATAGATCGCACGTAAAATATATGATCTATATTAATTTTTATTAATGCATGTAAAATAATAACCCATAATAAATACACACAATGTGACACATAACTATATAATTAGCTATTAGTAGATTTTTCTGTATTCTGAATTATCAACACAATAAAATAAGATTTTATACTCTACCTGATCTTTAAATAATTATTTACAATTTGTGACATGTCAAGTGGAACCATCTTTGAGGTCAATTGGAAGCTAATAAATACCCCACAAATCTGCGTGTAACACCGCCGTCTGCTTACAGGCCCGTTATCTTAGATACGTCTGGCCCTAATATTACAGCACTGCCCGTCACTGAAGGTGTTGTTTGGACCTTAGCGGTCTGTCCTCATTACAGCCTGATAAAAGATAAGGGGGGCGAATCATAGGTCGTGCTCAGATCCATGTCTGGTGGCCTTTTGGCAATACAACCAATTAGCCGACATCTACTTCTAGGTGGAGATAAGAAAAATTGAAGTGTGAATTTTATTTTTATAATAAAGTTAACTTTTACCCTTAACAAAAGTTGTTCCTCGATGTCTTACAGTTTGCATGGGAGGTGAGTATATAAGAGGGGCCTTTATGTAAACATATGACGACTGAATGGCGAGTTTGTAACGGGAGTCACTCTGAGAGTCACCCCTCAAACCAGCCCTGTTTGAACAAATATTAATGAATTCCTTAATTTTAAAGAGCCAGCAATACAAATGTATGCACATGATTAAAATCAGATATGACCCCCGTGCCCCCCCCCGCGCCGCAGTTTGTTTTTCAGCCCCAGCCACTGTCGTTTGCCACGGCCACATCTGTAACAGCTGTGTCTGGAGAAATGACGCAGATCACATGGATGAACTTCGCTTGTTTTGCGAATGTGAGCCTGTCGGCGATTCCTCCTTTATCCACACACTTATTTGGCTAAAGTGTACCCAAGATACACATAACGAAACAAATAAATGAGAAATTCCCCAAAAGTGGTAATATGTTTGGTATTCATAAATAATGTCATAATAAGTATTATTCTGCTGTAATCATTCTGAAAATTTAGGTGAAATAACAGTGTGTGAGTGAGTGTGTGTGTGTGGGGGGGGGGGGGTAGCTGGTCTTTACATGTATTTGAATTCTGTAAACTCAAGCAACAGTTTGAAATAGATGGTCATGAACAATTCCATAAACAGCACGAAAGCTACACATTCCTACAAAACTGTTAGTCCTTTAAAAACATTAAAATAATTTCTAATTAATAATTAGAATCTGTTTAATTATCCTGTGCTTCTTTGATATATTTATGATTTACTTTAGTGGTGCTGTCAATAAATACACCGTATACAGTTTAAATATAATTATACTATTTTATCTTGTCGCTCCAAGCTCCGCCACAACTATTTTCGATCCAAGCTTGCAGCGCTGCAGTCTGCGCCGGATCTCTGCTTTTCCTAACCTGGAATCGCGACTAGGCATCATGCCGCTCTTGAATTTTTCACAAGGAACAGAAAAACATGGCAAGGCATGAGGTAACCAAATGTTGAAATAAAAAACAAAAATAAGAGGACAATTTAAGAAAATGGGACAATTAATTAAGCACTATAAATGTTTTTTTTTTTGGCTAATTGGCCTGAAGGAGCAGTTAGGAGACTCGGCGAACATTTAGCCCCGCGCGTGACGCAGCAGCACTTGGGACAGAGCGCGGAGCAGCGAGGCCTTGCGGCCGCGTTCTTTTAAGTGTTGCTTCTGGAGCGACCATCAGCAGCGGAGCATCAGCACGGCGGGTCGGGCTCCGTCACGAGCGCTGCTTTCTCTGTGAGGACCCTCAAAGGCACCCTCCCCCACCCTCCCCATTTCATTTTGGGATAATCGAAGTGTATAAAACCACTCCTGAAGCAATCGCTGCATCATAGGTGTGTATCGCGAATGTTTATGACTTCTGTGTACCGTAGTACCTGTAATTTTCAGAAAAGGGTCCTGCTACATTTTCCTATTTCTGTAGGCTCGCGGGAAGGAGATACACCTAAATTATCTCACATTGCACCTTTACCCCGACACCTAAACGTGGCAAATCAGAGCCTTAAAACCATATATGTCGCATTCCTCAGGGTTCTCAGATTAAATTAAAAAGCCTATATATACATGAACACACACACACACAGGCAGACACACACATACACACGCAGACACACACACAGACACCACCCACTCTGAGATCTCCAATATATCACATTCTGTGTGTGTATATATATATACACACACACACACATACATGCCATGAATGGCAATAATTGAAGAGTTATATTTCCATTGAAATGATTGTGGGGATTTACTTTGATATCCTAATTTATTACTTATTTTAGCCCCAGGGACCAGTGCAAAGTTGTTTACAGCCCATATCGAGCTGTAATGTCGCAGGGATTCCCTTGAGATCTATGCATCAGATGTACCTCTGCCACCCATCTGGAAGCAGGTGCCCTTACATAGAAGAAGAATTTTCTTCACTCTGTACAAATCTGAAGTGGGGTCACTATATACGCAGGGATTGTGAAATTCAATGTAAATGACAGAAAGAGGGTTAAAGGAGGGTTAGACCTGAGAAATATCATGACGTGCTTTTGAATAAACATGGCCGGTTTACACCGCAGCGTTCTCAGATTAAACATAGGAATGTTATATTGGGGTCCACGACCGCTTGTGGTTTTACTGGGTTATTCTGGTTTGATATTACAGTGATCTCATGGCACACAGCATTTTGGCTGTGAGAAACCAGACCGACGCAAACATGCTCTGTTCTCTATCTGACAGCATAAGCGCCTTCTGTTGCCTGAAAGGCGGTTCCATAATTAACTCACCGTAAAACATACAGGCAGCACTTGATGTCAGGGAAAAAAAAGATTAAAAAAATGTATTAACTGTTGACAGATATGTTAGGGCCTGATAATTCTTATGCTGTGACAGGTGATATTCTTAGATCTTGCCTTTGCTCTTTGCTGCTGGGTGAGATTTTTGTGGTCAATATGGGCCTTGAAATGTGCGTCCTTTGGCCGATGCAGGCTCCGTGTGCATCCATTACTGAAATGTTCAGAGTCAAATATCATTGTATCATTTCCTACAATCAACCATATCTCAACGGTTACATGTTTGGTTTCTGGGTTCCTAATTTTTTTCCCATTAAAACCCTACCAGCAGGCAATAATGAGAGACCAGCAGCAAACTGAAATGACACGATACCTAAGGGTCTGGTGCACAGTATATATGTACAACCCAGAAGAAGATCTCTGCAGTTTTGTATTGTACTCATGAATCTTTTGTGCAGGACTGACGATGGCGTGCTTATTAGATTAAATGTGTGAGTTTTGTTTTAAAGGAATATCTAACAGAATGAGTAGGACTGTAATATTGTTCTTGATTTGTACTGCAAGACAAGCAATCCAGCTATGGAGCATTGGATCACCATAAAAAGCAGTGAGGATCTGGGGCGCTGTTAGGGATTTTGGTCCCCTTGAAAGCATTTCACATTGGGCCCCCAACCCAGACCAATCCAATTATGCTCCTGATTAGGGCCCCCGAATGACAGGGACCCCTGGAATCACCCACTTCTCCCCCTTTATGGGGGCCTTAGCGAGTTTGCTAGCTGTCCTTGGCTCGAAGCATTTGATGTTTCAGGTGTTTATTTGATGCTAAAAATGGATTAAGGTGGTTCTCCTCCCACACAGGTTTTATTACGATGATCAGATCACTGTGTTGGCGTGAAAGGCAGGTCTGCAAATGCCAGAGCTGAAACAGGGGACTGGAAGCCCAGACACTTCTTCTAAACCAGTGGCAGACAGGCCACGTTTCTGCTACCAGGACTTGGGAAAGAGCAAAAATGTGGACTGTCTGGCAGGGAGCTGGGATGGAGCAAAAATGTGGACTGTCTGGCAGGGAGCTGGGAGGCAGCAAAAATGTGGATTGTCTGGCAGGGAACTGGGAGGCAGCAAAAATGTGGACTGTCTGGCAGGCAGCTGGGATGGTGCAAATTCGAACCGTCTGTGGCTCTCCAAGGATCGGGTTAGGAAACACTGCTCTACATGTCTGAAGTCAACATTGAGGCACCATCCGCTTCATTGTATTTCACAGTGTAATTACATCACTACGATTGGCTGAATTAGATTTTTAATGACTGGAATTATAGGCAGTTTCACTTTAGCAAATTCTGGGTGTTTGGTTTCCACCAAAAAAGGCCCTGGGTGTGCAGTACATAGCACGACAATTCACTGTACTAGTCCTGCATTATAGAGAAATGCAAATGTTGGTGTATGTCTGTAAAGAACTCCCAACTTCGGCACTGCGCTTTGTTCCAGCGTCAAATATCCCCTGGCGGAGATTGTCGCCGCTTTCATATTAAATTCCCTGGTTTTTAGGGCAAAATATATCTATCAGAAATAGAACTAATGAACTTCAAGTGCTGGTGCCCTGAAGAACAGTCACAAAGAATTATATCCTTCAACGAGACAGGATACAGGCAATAGATAAGTACCTGGAAATTGGCCCAAACTCCTCTACATGTGCCTATCAATAAAGGAGATTATTTTGGTGGTTATTACGTTGCATATCTGGAGGGTTCTAGATTGCACCTTTAACGGGAAAGAATGAATCGATCACACTCTTGACTCCACTCAAAATAAGTGAGATGTAAAGCTCCCCCCCCCCCCCCCCCCCTCTGTTTCTTGCAGCGTTTATTAAATGAAAAACTTGCCTACATTAATTCACATGCTTTATTTATTCACATTTGGATGGGATTATTTTATGCAAAGCCTTATTTGGGATTCACTCACTACGTAGTGATATCGTGGCTTTGCACACAAAATTCTCCATACTTGCTTTAATTAACAACGGCAGCAAAGGAGATCATAGCCAAATGCTGTGTCGTTCCCCCCTTAATCCCCATGTCCTAAAAAAGGATCCAGCCTCCACTGTGGAGTACAGGAAACTAGGCTTTCGCCTTTGTGAACGGCTGCTCTGCTGAGGGTGGAACAGTGATCTTCATGAATGGAAAATAAAAATCCATTTTAGTTGTTTTTCTTTAATTAATGACTTAACGGGACATTTTTTACTGAAGAGGTTAATAACAAACTTTGATGTCTCCAGGTGTCAGAATCCGGTCTCATGATTTATCTGATTTCTCTATTACATTTTTATTTAATTTATATTATGTAAGACTATATAAGTCTTTCCTTTAATTTATGAAGTTAGTTGTATTTGGCTTGAACGATGGACTCCAGAGGCATCCCGGTATGTTAAACTTATAAGTGCTCTTGATATAAATCTGCTAATTGATTTAATAAATTAATTAGGTTGTACATGCTCAGCCGAACGCGCCTGAGTCGTCCTTAGGGTGTTATTTAAAATCATTTGTGTGACCCTTAGATTAAAACACACAAATGCACACATGTGCCTGCACACCAATACACACCGGAAGATTCATTCCTGTGAACTGAGTTCTCCGCTGCATTGAATCGCTCATTATTATGTGCTGTGTGTAAAATAGCTCAGTTTTATAATTAACACAGAATTAAGTTTTATTTTTAAAGACCTCGTCTGGAATTATACAGTATTTCTGTATAAACGGCAGCACATAAAATCGTCCGAAAACCTATTTGCTTGCTGAATTATTTTCTATTCTTATTTCTGCAATTTTTTTATTTTTATAAATGTCAGACTTTCTATCAGATATGCTTTATATTATTATGTTTTATTCACTTGTATATTAAGAAAAAAAATTCACATTCTGTCATGTGTAATACAATATGGTCGGTATTATATATGAAGGGAATGATGTTATCAATTAACTAATTATCACTAATTATAATATTTAATTAGAAATGATTAATGTAATTTTTCACTGGGCTTTTTTGTTATATTGCAGAAGATAAATTCAGCATAGAATTAAATATGGGAAATTCCTTCAATTTTGTTGGGGGATGCCTTGTGCCTTTTTGTTTTTTTCATTCATTTAAAATCATTTTGTTTGAACTGATTTTCTTAGTCATTAAGTAATAAGGATGCTGGTTTGCCGAAGGTCTGTGTTTTTCCAGTGGATTTTTAAAATGGTAAAAAATATTTGTCTACAACGCGCAGTGAAGATCCGCATCCTTCTGGGATTGCCGGCCACCCACTAGGAAGCCAGTGAACTGATGCATCACTTAAATATTTGTGGAATCGGGTAGGGGGAGAGAAATGCTACAAGCATTAAAGATATATTTACTAAATTTATTTTTCCAATAACCTCAGTTCTCTTCGGGGAAAAAAATTTGTGTTACCAGGATTTGAGACACTCTGTCACATGTTAGGGTAGAGCAGGCTGCCATTTGACTAGTGCAAAAAAAATCAGTGAAGTGCAGAGAGAAGGCTGGTTACTTATCTTTGCCTTTAATAGGGTGCAGGGTGTGACTTTGTTAACGCATCCTTGTGGCTCGTGAAAATGACTCTTCTGGCTGCCTTTGATTACCTAAAATGGGGCAGGTGAAAACACATTCCCAGTGGAGTTTATGGGTCAGGACCTGAACGTGCACTGCAACTTTTAAAACAACAATTTGTATGTGCGAAAACTTTTCCCTTTCGTTGAAGACAGTGAGATTTTAGTGTTCGATTTTTCATTAAGAGTGGCATGTTTAAAAATATGCATACCTCATATGCATCCACTTTAATGAGACATGGATTTATGTATGTAGGACACTTCAGAAATGCAAAGTCACTAGATGATGTTGTCAGGTTGAATTCACCCTGACATCATTCACCATGCATGAGCACGTGTGCCTTAAACTGATCTCCAAACAAACAGATAAATATTACCATGTATTAGAATGTAGACAGTTTTCTGTGCGCAGAAACAGGCAGGTTAGTGAGCAGTGATTAGGTGAGCTGGGAGACTTTTTTAAACAGTCCCTGCCGTTTGATCCACTCACCGTCAGAAGGATTCTCAGCTTTGTAGCTGCTGAAATATGCAGGATACTTATCTGAATGTCATGGCGTCCGAAGCACTCAGAGCAAGTTAACAATAAAGCAAGTTTTCAGTTCAAGCACTCAAAGTGACACATCACACATAGGCACACACACACACACACACACACACACACACATATATAATTTTAATGTACTTCAGTAGGTAATATGTATTTCAGAAGAAACACCTTTCGTCTTTTGCCATCGATTTTTAACGTGACCTTTCACCTCCCTCTCCACGGCGACGATACTCAATGACGCTCCAGCGTCTGACAGTTATCTGGCCCGGCCGTCCGTCCTCTGCAGCCCGGCAAAGTCCCCTCCATGTTTGGCCCTGAACTACGGCCAGATTGAGCACAAATGGAGCGTGTGCACATTGCAGCCAGAGACTCCACCAGTCGTCGGATTTGGCTCCCAGGACGGGGACCCTTTGTCTCCCCTGATGCGCTGGACAGCTTCGGGGGCTGGGGTTCAGGGCAGAACATCGACCGGGGTAGACAGGAGCGGCGAGGGGACCAGAGGAAGGGCAGGGTGTGCATGGGAAAAGCGGAACATGGGGGAGAGCCCATCCGGGGGAGGACCCCCTTATCACTTACAGGGGGGCTGTCGGTGCGTTTACGTCGCACAGCTAATGAGAGATCAACGGCGGGGATGGTCTCCTATATAATACTCCCTTGTAAAAATAATGGGCGAGCCGATTGATCCGCATTCAAACAAGCCGGTTTACTGAGTTAATACCAAAGGCAGATTAAAACCGCTGCCAAAAGTTCTCTGGCATGAAGCGCTTGTCGCTAAGCGGGCCCCAAACTTGTCATCACATTAGCACATGGTCAAGGAGTACACCCCTACGTCCCCGTAATCTGCTTTCCTGCACAATTAGTCCACAATAATAAGGCAGCTGTCAGCGACCAGAAAGGAAGAGCAGAATCATTCGAAGAATTACAAGCGGATGGATCTCCACTTATTCTCACACGTAAAGGGAAATGTTTTTTTTGTTTAGACACTTTCTGAGATGGCAGCCGGGAGTTAATGCTGAGTGTTATGGCAACAGTGAAGCATTAGTTCATTATTCTGAGCTCTAAGGGCAGATAGCGGCTGAGTGAGTGGGGGGGGGGGGGGGCTGGGAGCAAGGCAGGGTCTTTAGGGGAGGCGGAAATCTGATGGCAGGGCAGTAGGACAGGCGGTGGGACAAAGGCGAGGTTTTTTCTCCTCTCAGCATAAAATAATGGATGAATTTGTCCTGACAAAAGCGGTGAAAAACTAAAGGCAGCGGCAGGGAGGACGGAAGGATGGAAAGGGGCTGCAGGAGGAGGGCGGATGAAAAGAAAAGGGGAGAATCCGGTAGTGCTCCTTGCGAGCAAAAAGAAGGAGACAAAAAAAAGCACCACTGATGACACCCGGTTCCATTCTCGCGCTCCCCCCCGTCCTCCTGCTCTCCGCCTCGCAGCACGGACCGCTAAGCTGGGAGCTGTAATGTCATTAAATTGCAAATGCTTTTTTTTTTTTTTTTCATTTCCGACACACACTGTTTACTTATCTGGCAAAAACATATGTTGGAAGGAATCCGTTAAATTCTGCCCATTGCCTTGGGTGAGAGTGCAATAGAAACGGGCACAGGGAGATCCCACCGTCGCCTCCTTTTAGCACTTATCTACAAGGCTGCTTAGCGGCAAACTGGCGAGTTCAATGAAAAACGAAGATACAGCGTGAGATTAGCGAAGAACAGTGGGGGAGTGCTTGGAGAGGGGGGTCATCCCATTGCAAATGATTTCACTGTTCTCCATCTGCATAAATGACTATTTTTAAGGCATCTCGGGCGTCTGTATATTTTTCTCACTCTGCCACACATTTAATTTCACGCCCCGTGTTCTGAATATGCTTAAATGCATATCTCTGATGCACCTTTAAGCCAGAGGAAAGAGGAGGGGTGCATGTTTTTTTCTTTTTTTTTGGGGGGAGGGAGC
This sequence comes from Brienomyrus brachyistius, assembly GCF_023856365.1. NCBI lineage: Eukaryota > Metazoa > Chordata > Actinopteri > Osteoglossiformes > Mormyridae > Brienomyrus > Brienomyrus brachyistius. The sequence continues at coordinate 25,773,996 of NC_064548.1, forward strand.
AGGGGTACGAGAGCAAAATGAAAGATAAAATGGTGTGATTTGCACTACAAGTCTATTACTTTGTGGCATTTACATATAGTTTACCTCTGCAAATCCAAAAAAAAAAAATACCCCCCCACATTTCATATATGCATTTGGGCCTGTATAAATATGTATAACTCTTTGTTGGGGGAAAATAGAATTCCCAGCAGTGCTGGAAAGTTTGAAGGGTGCACTTTCTTGTGACAACTTCGCATGCCTCCCAGGAGCCCGTGGGGGGGGGGGGGGGCACGTGCCTGAGGTGGGCTTGCTGGAATGGCCCCCCCATGGCGACGGATCGAGAGGTCCCACGCCACCTAGTCCTCCAACTGCTCTAGCCCACAATGTCGATAGACCGACTCGGGACGCTGGCAAGCGTTAATGTCCTGCTGCCACGCACCATGCCAGTGGATAGGGGGCGCTGTGGCTTCTACTGCTCTCCTCGTACCAGGGCCACATGCTACAGGCATGTGGGACTGTGATAAGGTTCAGCTGGGTGAGCAGGAAGAAGCAGGTGCAGATCCAGGAAGTTCCGCCTCCATGCCATATAAAGGTCTAGTATGAGTCTAGGACACTATTAATCCAGGCAGACAGAAATAAAAAAATGTTTAACACCTGGGTTGAAATGCAATTTAAATAAATGCTGGTGATGCATTATTCTTAAGACAGGATTGTGAAGCAGTTTTAAAGGGGGAATAAAATGTTATATTTTGATCGTTTTCGAGGTGTATTCTTCTTGTGTCCTCACATGGTCCGCCTTGACAGAGTGGCACTCCCCAGCGCGTCTGCCGGGCACAGGGCGCCCGGATCCCTGTTCGGATCCCCGCGTGCAGCAGGATCCGGCCCGTTTACAGCTCATGTCATCTGGCAATTAGGAGGCGAGCGGCCCACGTGCATTGTGCTGGTTTTGTGCGGGGAGCATCGACAGTGAAGCCCTGATCTCTCCTCCGAGCCACCAGCACTTGAAGGATTTGAATGCTGTAAATAGCTCCAAAACCTCTCTTGTGAAGTTTACCCCCTGTGGCAGTTTGTAACTTATCAGGGATGCCTTGTGCCTTTTCTAAGGCAGGCATTATGCCGGAATGTAAATCGGTAAGCTGCCAGGGTAGTGGGCGGGAATCGCAAGGGGGTGGGGGGCCAGCCGTCAATCCAGCACGCCGATTTGGGCACGGGATGGGGGGGGGGGCACCCATTTTGTTCTCTGAGTCAGTAGAACAGCAATGTCTGTGTCTATATGTCCTTTGTGGCTAGACAAGTGGCCGTAAGATGGGGCACAATATTTACTCCGGAAGGTTCATGGTGACATGGTCACATGGTCACAGATACTGCTAAAGTGCCATCGTCACATTGACAGTGTTGATGAATTCTAATTAGGTGATGCTTCTGGTATTTTATGTACATTTTAATTGCTTTTTCTGTGTAAAAATGAAGCGCTGTGTTCCCTAGCCGCCGTAACACGGGTGTCCTGCACGTGCCTGTCTCCTTCCAACGCGGATACGATCTATAGAATCCTCTGCGAGGTAAAACGCTGCATCTCGCCAGAGCGGGTCCCTGCCAATCGCCGTCAGTTGGCACGGAAATCTGAAGATAACACAATTTACATTTCAAAAATAAGTAACCTTGAGCGTTTTACAAGTCAAAGCGGTAATCTCGTTTTCCAGTGAACATTTAGAGTAGGTTGGAGTACAAATTAGGATTTTTCACCTTCAAATTGGAACATCAATTTAATTTGAATGCTGATATATCCTCCAGAGATGTATGTTGTGAGACTCGGATTTAATTCTTTTTACCGAGAATTTTCCTTGGCTGTGCTTGGCAGCGCACATTTTCGCTCTGTACACACAAGGCCTCCTGCTTTATTTCCAGTGACATCCGTGTCTTTCATGCCCACATGCAGCCGCGGTTTTCACGGGACACCAAGAGACCACCCAGTACATCACCCCCTGCCCATTATACCCACATACCTTACATACCCCCCGATTAGCTCACCATAGCCAGTTCCAGACCAACATCTGCCACGCTCCTCTTAAGTTTCTGTGGCGAGACCATGCTGTGCGAATTTTGACAGCTTGCATTCACAGCCCCCGAGTACTAAAATAGTTAGAATTATTAAGAGAGTATTAAAAGTAAGCAAAATTGGGTGCCGTTATTTCATAGATGCGTCTTGTACAACTATTTTATAGCCACTTCCAGTTTATAACCCCCCCAAAATCCATCAATCGATAAGTAATTTTACTTTCCATATGTCAGAACACAGCAGAGGTTCTGATCAAAATCCCTTCAAATGTCATGACCCTACATGAGCAGAATCTAAAGGCAGATCTACAACTGCATTCAACATGAGTGACTCCTATTGGCTGATGAACTAATTAAAAATTGGCAGCTTGTACTAGCCGGTATCAAAATGCAGTATGTGACAAATGGAGGTTGTTTGCTACTGTATAATTATAATCAAGAAAGGCGGATTTTACCAGTCAATGTACAATGATATTCAGTAATGTGTGCAAATATGAATATATCTATAAACATAACATTTACACAAAAAATCAACACACCTGAACAAAATGTTTTATATTTTGGTTTTAATTTCATAAATATTTCACAGTAAAGTAGTAGACTCAGGTTTTTTTGTTTAACTACAATACTTCTTTTGCCATGGTAATAAGGTATCCATGTATCCATTACTAACGGGCACCTATTCCGGCAAACGTTCATCTGAACAATACCTCTTATGACTGCGTAAGCATGACCTCTTTTAATTAATTCTTCATGGGCAGCATTATTACATGAAAGATATTCTGTAACAGAACACCCCCATATTGTCCTCTGAGCAACATTTCCCTCCCTTACTATGCCAACTAATAATCGGGTTCATTAAGTTATAATACGCTCATCGCTTTTCTGTGATTTACCCAGTCAAGGTCCTGTTTATCACGGATGTATTTTCGGAAGCATCATTCACGGGCAGCCGGTGTAGAGACAGACACACACAAATCCAGCCGCTCTCCAGCCTCGCCTGCTTTTCCTCAAACTTCTTCTTCCCCAGGCCTGAAATTTGCAACGACCAGTGTTGTCTGCTGAATATCCACATACACCGTGGACGGACATCCACACCACACAAACTCTCCATTTTACATTTGAGTAATGCAGCTACATTAAACAAATTCCATAAAGCGGAAGAATATCTTTACAGTTTCGGGTGAAATTCCCCACTTCCGCCTGCATTCCCGCAGGTGCTTCCCCCTCGCAAACTCCAGTGCTTCAGTCCTGCAGTGATAAGAGTCCAGCAGTCAGGCTGCCAAGTTCTCAGCGATGAAGGAGCCGACGACGGCTGTCTGCTCCCCATCCCAGTGCAGTGCGGCTCCCTGCTGATGCCGTATTTCCCCACAAGCGATGCTTCCATAGACCCCCCTCTCCCCCCCCCCAGCATAAGCGAAGACCAACCTGGATGCCCCTGGCTGAAGTGTCCACCCACCTGCACTGCCAGCCCTACCCTCCCCACCTGGTTAATGAGAGCTCTGGAGCCCCCGGGACATGGTGAGCGGTAGCGAGATGGAAGACAGGGCCGAGACCTCCCAGTAAAAATTGCGACACAGGAACAGCTGGTAGAGAATGACCACCGAGATGGACTGGCAGAGGATGACGCCCACGGTCACGACCTGAGGTTCACAAACGAATAAAGAACATGGTGTGTTAAGGGTAGACGGACAGGAACACGTGACAGGCGGCCCATGGGTTCGCCGTTCTCACCTTTTCTCTCTGATGCTCGTTGAAAATTGCAGAGAGAAGCACAAGGACTGGGTGACACAGGAACCACAGGACAGAGCCCTGTACGGATCGGAACAAACCGTCAGCAGCGGAAATCAGGCTTCACATGCGATTATGCAGCAGAATAAGCATTTAAGAACAGGAGTTTCATAGTCATATAAATGTAGCGCGATATCTGAACAAAACTCAGGATTTTAACTGGGGATATCTCACCAGCGTCCTTTAAAAATAGGTCCATTTATCAGGCGGAGAAATGATTTTGTGTTTCCTTTAGTAGATGATTTTTTCCAAAGTGACACAATCAAAGCACAGGGTCAGTTGGCATCCAGCGCCTGTGGACCCATATGATTTAAGGACCTTAGTGATAATATGAGTAATCAGCCAGACACGGGATTCAAACCCATAACCTTCTGGACATGAGCAGAGATCCCCAACTCAGCTCCATACCATCCAGTAAATACTTTGAAGTTTTTCAAGTGTTTTGTAAAAGAAAAAAAAAATGTCTTCTGCAAATTTTTTTGTAGTGCTTAATTGCCACAAACGTTTCATTCTTATGCCTGCATTTGTCTATAAATATAATCATAAAACAGCAGCATGAATGATTCAGCAGAAAGGGCGACATTAGGGGGAACGTCAGCCTGCACCTTCGCAAAGCCCAGGTAGAAGTCCCTCCTGATGGTACTGCGCTCGCCTGCGATCATCTGGTAAAGGATGGAGGCGAGCAGCAGAGCCAGGCCGACACGCAGGGCCAGCAGGAGCACGCCAGCCACACTGCGATGTGTGTGGAAACTGTGATGGTCCGTATCCTCAAACTGCTCCCACAGCAACAGCGCCCCCTGCAGGCAAAATGGAAAAATCATCCGAAAAAATCCGGCGCACCACCAGCAAAGCACAGCTTATATAGGAGTACTTATTACTATTATTTTACTTACTAACTGCTTAACAAAATGTACATTTCAAGTATCAACTGCATCTTGACCCCAACCAAAGCAGGGTATCAGAGATGCTTCGGTGGGTCGACCTGCACAGCCCCCCCTCCCAGGGCGAGCGCAGTGGAGGCGGGCGAGGCGTCCCACTGCAGAGGCTTCTGGGGCTTCCTGGTCTTGCTCAGGGTCCAGCCAGCGCACAGACTGAGCAGCATGGACAGCATCTGCACCTGGGATGCAGCGTCGCAGACTGCAGTCGCCAACAGACAGGTGTGAGCGAGGGAGCGAGCGCGCGGGGAGAGGGGGCTAGGGTGTGGGGAGAGGGGGTGAGGGGTTGGGGTGAGACGGCAGTGCGATGGCGGCGTCATAGAAGCCAGCAAAGAGGCACCTACTTTCAGCCAGGCTGCCCATCCACGGCATCCCCAAGCCATCCCCCGCAAATCTGAGGAATAACAGGAGAGGCCTGTTAGCAGCACCTGGAATCAGACCTAGGCACCCTACTGCTGCTTAAGGTACCCAGACGAGGGACCCCTGGGCGAGCCAAACCACGGAAACACACGGAAACGAGCTGGTACAAACTGTACATAAAATTAATTCCAAATTTAACTTTATCCCAGTCAGCAAGGTTATGACGCTGCAGTTTAGTCCTTTATTGCACCGATTCTGGTCCTATTGTCCCCTCACCCCCCTTGCAAGTGTGACACAAGAATTTCATCAGAACACATGTGACAATGAAAGTGAATTAGACATGAAATAAGTATGATTTTGGACCTAAAGGACTATATTTCAATAAGCTTTATATGATTACTTATATAGGAATTCTTTGTTACAAAGTCACAGCACAAATGGTGATATAAGAGGCCGCTAACAGTACAGAAGGAGCTGTAAACCTGTACTGGGCCTGACCCCCTGCCAGTTTCCCACCTCGACAGGTGAACGTAATTGGACAGCGCCGAGCCAGCCTGCAGCATCACAGCCAGGGACAGAACCTTGAGCACGGCGAGCATCGGACCTCCGCGGAGCAAGGCCTGCCACAGTGGGCGGGCGTAGATGCAGGCCGCTGCCAAGTACGCCAGCACCACGGCCAGGTAGAAACCCAGCAGGCCTGCAGGAATCAACGGTCAAGGACGACCTCGAGCGACGGAATGGCAGACACCAGGGAGGCCGACGGCAGTGGGCTAACGGGGGCCCACTCACCTGCTTGCTCGGCGCTGAAGTGGTCCAGCGGATTGCCCTCGGAATCCGGGTTGAGGAGCACGATCTGGAAGCGAAGATCCCCCCCACCACTGCCGTCACCCTCCTGGCAGGTATCGCGATCGGCGTATACGATGTGCCACAGCCGTGGGGGGGCAGCCGTCGTTGGAATGGTCTGGTTATGCTCCTCTGCACTGAGTGTAACTGCAAAAGCGGTGATACAGGTGTTCTCATTGCAGGAAAACACACACACACACTCTCTCTGTATCGGTCTCTGACAAAGTTTACACAGCTGCTCTTGTAAAAATGTCATTTTTACATGCACTGACATTTATTATACAATATTTAACTCATATCTTTCACACAGTATTTTAAAGGACATACTTCATGTATATAAATTTGTATAAATATAGCCAGTTAACATTCCCTGGTCCACCTGCAAAGTGACTTTAAGGTCAATCCTCCGTTGTGGAAAGGAGGTAATCAAAGCCCATGTCACTCAGTGAATATTTTATCAGCTTTGTTGGCCAACATGCCCCGGAGGCTTTGACAGTTATTGCTAGATTGGGTTGGGAACAGCAAGCACGTACAGTATTCAGCGAAAGGGTCAAACATCCGTGATGTGCAGATTTAAGCGAAAGGGCTTTTAAAGATACCATCCAGTTAGTACACTTCTTAAGTTCTGGACTTATCAGCACCCTTTATGGTTAATTAAGCAAAAAACATTTTATACGTGTCTTTCTTCTTAACAATACGCTACACCCACGGAAATGTGGCACGGAGACAAAATGCAATTTAAAGAGTATTCAGGTAGCCATTAAGAAAGGGAGGGGGGCATTCAGCGCCCTAGCCGGCAGATCATTTCGCAAATTAGGCGTCACCTTCATATGCGCAAAACCCTTTGAAATGCTATTAAGAGGAGCCGGGGAGGGCCGCGTGTTCCCGAGCGGCCCCTCCCTCCCCCCCGCCATGCCGCCCTTTCGCTCCCACTTCCCATTTGGCCAGACAATGGCACGTGCACGGAGACGCACGTTGCGCGCTCTTAACAAGCTCGCGCGGCATTGTTTTCGCCACAAAGGGGGGTACGGATTGCGCCACGCGCCGCAATTAGACATCCAAAAATTAATGGCGCTCCGGTTTACATGCAGGCGCAGCTCAGTCACTTACGGCGAAATCAAAGCGAGAGAAGGAAAAATTGCATAATATAATTACAGGGAGGTGGGGGCTTAAATTGGCAGCCACGGTGTTTAGTAACAACATACTTACAACAAATGGTAGGTAGTGACGGGTAGATGATGGACAGATATATAAAACTGTACACTGAACGTTTAATTATCTGTACGGACTTATTACCTAATAGTTCTTGTTAGTTATACAGTTTGAGCTCTTCTGTGATGCTGCATATCGGTTTATTTCGATGATTCGTACTGTAGTTACTCTAGTACAAAATAAAAACAAATACATTAAAATCAGTGTCGGTGTTAACTTCCTACAAAAGGCAATCCAGTGGTGCGATAATGGTGACAGTAAAAAGTAAAGGCAGATTGCAGGTGATTGGGTGCTTTTCGGTGCTCACTGGAGATTTTGGCACTGGAGATGTATTCTGCGCAGCTCAGGCTGTCCAGACCCTCGAGGTTCTGGAAGAGGAGCAGCCTGGCCTCTTTCTGCACGGCTGTGCTCACATCCTCCAGCCTGTAGACCATAAGGGCATTGTCGCCTGCAGATTTTGGGACAAGAATATTAAGCTTTTCACCATGCAACCCATCCACCGTTGTGTTTAGTCTTAATCAGTATTTCTACACAATGCATAACATTTTAATCGCTTTCTCCGATGCCTTAATAGCTAAATAATAATAAATCAAAATAATTCTCCCAACTTCGAATTCAAACTAACAAAACCCAATGCGGCTATTTAGTGCCACCTTGTGTTTCACTTTAGGAATTTCACACTGGCGTTTTTACTACTTTACTCGAGCGCTCTGCAATGCGGTAGCTTCGAAGCCCTGGAAGGATCCAGTGGCATTTGGGGAAGGTCACTGTGCCACGCGCTCTCACACCAAAAACTACATTCAACACATCAGCATGAATATCAGAGTGTTCTGTGTTTTTTTCTTTCATACTAAACTGAGCAGGTTTTACTATTTTCTGGTAATCTAATCTATACAGGTAAAACCTCCGATACAGATTTTAATTTAATATATGCTCACATATAACGTTTTCTGGATATAACAGGCATTTGTTTACTGCAACATGCATTCAGGTTGAAACAGATTAATAAGACTAATTAAGATTACCTAAAAGGACTCACTGATTCTAGATATTTGAAAATACCGCGATTAATGTGACATCAATATATGAGTTAAGTGAATTAAGGGAATCTGTCCTTCTGGTAATACTCGTGGTTTTCTGTTAAAGTAACCTGAAATAAACGGGCCATTTCTAATTTAATATTTAATTGCGGTGCGGATAACCTGATTACTTCTTGGCAAATGACAGTTTTAGAATCTTATATATCATATACAGGATTATAAATTGATATAGATTTTTTTCATCGTAGATAAATATGTAGTACTATGATAGTACTGTGGATTTTCTTGAGATGTCCAGTTCAACATGGTACATTTCTAATAAACTGAATTAAGCAATACATTCTTTTTTTCTTTTTTTTTGTCCACACAAGGACTGACTCATTGTTATACGTTGTATAGCACTAGTTAGGTCACTGGCTAGTTATGCCAGGTATGGTAAACATTTTGGTTGATATGCACCTACCATGAAACAGAAATTTTGTTATGTACTGTCCGTTGTGTTCTCTTGCCGCATCACTTCGGAACACTCCGGTCACCGTTTTTCCGCTCGCCATGGAATAAAAATTCGAATAGAAAAACAACACAATCACAGCATTCAAATACATAATTTCACTAATTAATAAAACTATTATTATTATTATTATTGCATGTTGCAGCGGCTCAGCTTTGGTATGACAATTATGGAAAACCTAGATATCATTCTCAGAATTGACTTTTTTCTTGACCAATCACAATGGGCCGTTCCTGGCCCTATAAATATTCCAAACCAATAAAAATCTTGCAAGGCAGAGTGACGCAGTGCGGTGGCTTGCACGGGGACACGTGTCGGGACTGCCGTAAAACACACTCATTGTCGAAAAGGCTGAAGTCGATTGGTAAAGCCGAACGTTTTTGTAGTTCTGCAAGTAAAATTCATTTAACAGCACCGTTTAATTATTTACAGATGAAATAGTGGTCTGCAGTGATAAGGATAAGGAACATGCTTTTATACCGAACATCTGGCCATTGTCAAAATCCGATTGATTTCTGGATCCTGTTATATAAATTGTGGAAAAAACGACCCAAAGACAAGCCCGGTGTACACAGCAACATGGAACGCAGTCCGTCCTGTGTTTGCCGTGTCGTGTGCATTATCTTTGTTCCATGTAAATATAACATGCATAGAACAGTAACTGAAATCCTGGAGTCCTGGTTTGAAGGTTCAATTTATTGTTTTCTTTTGTTAGTCTGATAGTAATGAACTCATGACTTGCTATGAACTAAATAATGTCCAATGTAACACATTTTATACAAATTATTGGGTACTGAAGACATATATTTCTCAACACAAAATATCTGAGAGAGAGACAGAAATGCTAGATGATGTGGTGAATCTGCATAAGAAAAACTCTTAATTAACCTCAATATCACATTTTGGCCAAAAATGTAATTTAAATGTAAATTCTTAAAATAGGGGTGGCATGGTGGTGCAGTGGTTAGCACTGTTGCCTCACACCTCTGGGACCCGGGTTCTAGTCTCCGCCTGGGTCACATGTGTGTGGAGTTTGCATGTTCTCCCCATGTCGTCGTGGGGTTTCCTCCAGGTACTCCGGTTTCCCCCCACAGTCCAAAAACATGCTGAGGCTAATTGGAGTTGCTAAATTGCCCGTAGGTGTGCCTATGTGTGTGTGAATGGTGTGTGAGTGTGCCCTGCGATGGGCTGGCCCCCCATCCTGGGCTGTTCCCTGCCTCGTGCCCATTGCTTCCGGGATAGGCTCCGGACCCCCCACGATCCAGTAGGATAAGCAGTTTGGAAAATGGATGGATGGATGGATGGATTCTTAAAATATTAATTGAGCTCGGAAAAAAATGGCGGAAACTCTAGGCAGCAAGGAGGTCCATGTAAATTATAAGAAGAATGCAGCAATACAGCAAAGCTGAAAAGCAGTGTGGGGACATTTACATTTCACTGGCAGTCTGCATTATGGGACTCCACCCCCCCAGCCCCAGTAAATGAATACTGTTGCTTTGGAAAATCAAAATCCAGCCAAAATTCCATACAGGCCTATCGTGGCATAACGTATGGACAGTATTATGGAATGAAAAGTTAAGTAAGATCCATCCATCCATCCATACAATCAATTGTTTGATCAATGATGGCCTAGATCTGTACTGCATAGTATAATTGTGATTAATATTTGAATTTCTTTGAATGATAATCTAGGTCAGAAAGGAGCAGTGTCATGATGTCATGGTGATGTCATGGTGATGTCATAGGTAAAAAGAGGCCTGGCTTTTTACTTTGTTTAGGAAAAAGTTGTGCTTAATGATGCAGTTTCTTGTACAATATGTAAGTTCTGCAATTACAGAATACAGGCCTAGGATTATTACAGTTACAGCCTTTCCTTTCACAATTCGTTGACCAATGATAAACTTATTTGGTCGATTCACTAAGATCCTTAATCCCTTTTGCTGGGCATGTTTTAGGAATTCTGGCAGACCATGAGAATGGCTCGTAATGCTCCTAATTCCTGAAGGAGGCCTGCTGGTGTTTTCTGCCTGTGATTTCATATATTTTTTGACAGTATTAAGAGAATCGTTAAGTAGAGAATATACAGTAATTATGCTAAGCATTTTGATTCTAGTCAATCAGTAAGTTATTTAAATGTGTTATTTGTACTAATATTTCAAGCCCATTTTTATAAAAACAATACAAAACATACAACTTCTTTCTGCCAGTATATATTTTACTACAATTTCCATGTTGATCTTAACTTTTTGTACATGTTTACACAAAAATGACGTATTCTTTATTTCAGAACTAGTGAAGATACTTTGTTTTTGTTCGTCAACCTGTCGTCTAAATGCTCATCCGTCTCAGAGCCAAGCGGTTCACTAACCAATTACTGCAAACAACCGAAGGATTTAAACACAAGAATTCAAGAAGCATTTCAGAACAAGATGACGTTAGAACTAAAAACTGAACATAATTTGTTACATGATGTCCATTTGCCATCTATATATACTGTAGGCTGCAAAACGTATGTATGTTATAATGTGTTATGAAGCTGTAATGTATTATTACCACAAAGGCAATGATATGTTGACTCGTATGATGTTAATGACACGGTAAGTGAGAGAAGACATTCATATATTTTGTGTCTCACAACCCCCTTCATTAGGTCCTGTTCTTATGCTGTTAAACGATGAGTGTGGTGAGACTGGTGACCATATCAGTCACACGGTGATAAGTGATCACCCCCACCTCGGGGCCCAGGCCTTCAGACGCCATAGCAAATCGCCTTCGGTCATAGATGTACTTCACAACATTGTTTTCTTACGCTCGTCTTCCTGAGAGAACAGTCTTACCGTGTTCCAGCAGATTCTATTCGTTGGGACAGAAACGTCTGTCCTATTCATGAAAGCCAATGGAGACCCAGCTCACATGTACATTTTGGGAGAGAGTAAAAGTTTGCATTGTAATCAAGCAGGTCCATCCACCTTCCAACTGTTTTTTTTGATAGTTCTGTGGGGGTTAGTGGGAGCACAAGCCTGTGGCACGTCCTGGTTGGGGGGCCAGTCTATCGCAGGAACCATAAACACAATCATACTCAATAGGCCGATTTCACATACACAGGAACTTCTTTCTGGAAGCAGAAACTTTTTGTGGAACCAGGGACTTTTGCTGCATTCACACTGCAGAATGCTGGCTGATTGTAGTTCCTCCGAGGCAGCTGCAGAACCCGACTCCAGACTCAGTACTCTACCTTCGAACACGAACTACTGGGAAGGCGCTTACAGCGATAGCTTGCTGATTGGTCAAAACATGTAGCAGAGTAAAAATTGAGCAGATGGAACTATTTTTGTAGCCCAATTACACTGAATGCATCAATTAATACATTTTTTTTTGCTTGTGTCTCCGTATATGATCACTAGTGCCAGTACTTACCAGGAACCAAAAGATCAATCTGTCGGCCTGATTTAATAAAAATCACGAACATGTCGCGGTTCATATAAATCAAATGTAACTAAAAGGCTGTGTTCCGTTTCCATTGTGACTGATTCCCCCCAATAACTAACAAAGCAAATTATTTATTCTCCATTGTTTTGCTGTGATGGTGTAGTTTTGTACGAAATTGAGTGTGAAGTTTAGCCTTTGACATTTTTGTGTCTCTAAAGCTTATTTGGCATAAAGGTCTCAGTTCCAGTTTTGCAGTATGAAAGCGACACACAAAAGTAGGCAGGAGTTATAAAAGTTCCCAGTTCACACCATAGCAATGAACCATGGACTTCGGTGTGAAAGCGTCTATTCTTTCACTGTGGGCAATTATGGGCAGCCTGACTGCATATTTGTGGACTGGAAGAAGGCAGAGAACCTAGAAGAAATGTGACATGGGCAAAATCCGCAAACTCCACATGCCGGACATCAGTGCTAGTGCCTGAAGCACTGGGAAATCATATCAGCTTATCAGTGATCATGTGCAATCACATGTCCGTCGTAGTCATGGAAATAAGCTTACAGTATTCACATGCCACAAAGGCCACGTCTAACAGCCTGAATCCATCAATGCCAATACGCCAATACATGCCTGTCAGTGAGCAGCGGGTGGCAGGCAGGCTGGGAGATGGGAAATCATTGTTAAAGTGTGATTACAGAAGCATACAGCACTGATATTACGACAAAGCAACGGGAGCGAAGGACATGAAATTCGTCTGCTCAGGTTCTACTTAAGGGCTGCTATTGTTCTCTTGTGCAAGGTGCTTAACCTGAATAGCACATAATAGTGCTAAAGCAGGATTTACAGTGAAACTGCAGACGAGCGTCTCTTTGTTTTGCTTTAACATGACGCAACATCCATCCATCCTCTCATCCATCCATTTCCTGTAACCGCTTGGCTGGGGGGTTTGGGTCGGATCTTGCAAGCAATGAGTGCAAAGCAGGGAACAAAATAATAGTGCATTTAGCTTTTAAAATGACGGACATTATCATTTTTTTTTGTAGTTTGTAATTGGAATAGTTTCAAGAGTAAATTGAAGGAATTTGATTAAATTCATTGAGACTGAGGAACTTGATGCAGCTTTGCACAGAATTTGGGTGAAGGTGTATTTTTGCGTTTTTTTCTGCCAAGCCTCGCTGTAGCCAGGCACATGGTTCAGAGTAACTCTGTCAGCTGATTATCACAAGACCCACAGCCTAATCCTCCCACCACTGGGAGACCCGTATAAATTGGGGCCCTTGTTGCCTGATCCTCAGACAGAAGCGCTGGTCCGTCTCTCTCTAGATGTCCTGAGGAAAATGCTCTGATGCTGCATGTAACGTAACATCAGCCCTTTCGCCTTATTGGAGGAACCGATCAGCTGAGTCATTCCCAGAAATCTCTGCGAACGCCGTTTTCTGGGTTGGAGGAAGAAGCAGCGGTGATGAAGAGCTCAGTGGTGCTGCTTCTGCTGTGTCTCTGGGGGAGGCCAGACTGGACTGGGGCCCAGTTTCCCAGAGCCTGCAGCACAGTTGAGGGCATCCTCTCCAAAGAGTGCTGTCCCGCGTTTGGGTCCAACCCGGCCGACATGTGCGGCGTGCTGTCGGGTCGCGGAGTGTGCAGCAACGTGCGGGTGGTGAACAAGCCGTGGGGGGGGGTCCCTACAACCTGAAAAACGTTGACGACCGTGAATGGTGGCCCCTTAAGTTCTTCAACCGTACCTGCATGTGCTTTGGTGAGTAGGGATGAGGGTGTCTCACGTTTTGTTTTGACACTGGTCTATTAACTCTGTTAATATGAATGATTTTCACTGTGTGGGAACCATTGGGGACAAATTGGGTAACTGTTCAGCAGCGAAAGTAGCGTTTATCAGAAAGTGTACAATCTTTTCCGGATTAATTACCTGGTGTTACGAAAGTGAGAGAAGCTGAAAATGAGACAAGGTTATTTTAAGGGCTGAATGATATAAGTGGAAACCTCCTCCACCTATCTCTCTCTCTCCCCCCCCCCCCCCCCCCCCCCCCCCCCAAAGGAAACTTTGCGGGTCCTAACTGTGGAGAGTGTAAGTTCGGCTGGACGGGTCCCAACTGCCAACAGCCAAAGATCCCTGTGGTGCGTAAGAACATCCACTCGCTGAGCCCCGCCGAGCGCCAGGAGTTCTTGGACGCGCTGGACCTGGCCAAGAACACCACACACCCGGACTTCGTGATCGCCACCCAGCACTGGCTGGGCCTCCTGGGGCCCAACGGCACGGAACCGCAGTTCACCAACGTCTCCATCTACGACTACTTTGTGTGGCAGCATTACTACTCCGTCAGAGACACACTTCTAGGTGAACATTGAGGAGGAAACAAGCTTTGGGGAAACAGTGTCTATTAGGTTAGATGAACAGCAACCTTTGATATAATAATGTTTAGAACAGTGGACCCCTAGCCACTGTCTCGTAGGGAGGTGGGAGGGGGCAAAAATGCGGAATATCTGGGGGCCCATGAGGATTGAACTGAGAAACACTGGTTTAGGAGGTTTAACATTGGCTTCCATGCTATTTCCATTTACTCTTGATAGCACAGGAAAGTTAGAGGAAATGCTATAATAATCACTGGGTGAAAATGTTCCATCCTGCTTTGACTCCGCAGGGCCGGGACGTCCGTTTAAAGCCATCGACTTTTCCCACAAAGGGCCTGCGTTTATCACCTGGCACAGATACCATCTGCTGTCTCTGGAGAGAGACCTACAGGTATGAGACCTACAGGTACCATATGACCTGTGGCTGCTATACTGGAGAAGGAGACCCGGTCATAGACAGAGTTTGCTGTAAACCAAGATGGTACGCTACAGATTTCTATCAGTGACCCAGGGCGAAGGCCAGTGTTTTGCTGTTCATAGATTCCCTCGAAGCACAATGTTAACACAGTTGAAAGCTTCAGATCCTCATAGAACGTTTTTACTAGAAGGATAGTAACAGCAGGGGAAAGGGTGTAAATAAGTAGCAGTGCTTATGTCAGTGACTTCTGCAGTTAGACAGTGTATTCAGAGAGCTAGTGAAGAACACGAAATCAATGCCGGTATTTCAGCGGTACGAGGTGCTGCTGTGCTACGGGGGTTTGCTGTGCCGCTCGTGGTGATCCTGATGGAGAGTATGGTGCTGATGGAGAGCATCGCTAGATGTATATTTATGTGCTGTATATAATGCATTATCACAGACAGAATAGGGTGCACAGCAGGCCAACAGCCTTGATGAGATTGCAGTGGTCATTATTGTTAGGTTTCTTTAATTTCGGTTTATTTACAATGTCCAAATTCTGCACGGAATGTTATATGTTCTGCATTCCCCTCACAGAAACTCACGGCCAATGAGAACTTTGCGTTGCCGTACTGGAACTTTGCGACGGGGCGCAACGAGTGTGACGTGTGCACTGATTCCCTGCTGGGGGGGACCAGTGCTGACAACCCCTCCCTCATCAATGCGCAGTCCAGGTTTTCCAAGTGGGGAGTCATTTGCAACAGGTATGTTAGGGTGTCACTAACAGGACAAAAGCCGATTCTCTTTACCCCAATGCTAAAACAATGCATTCAAATTTGTAATTATGAGTATTTAAACTTGGAAGATATTAGTACTAATGTTACTTTGTAGCTTGGAAGACTACAATCGGCGGGTGACCCTCTGTAATGGGACCAATGAGGGCTCCTTGCAGAGGGGTTTGCCGTGGAATAATGTCACCCTGCCTAGCATGGACGACGTCCGGAGCTGCCTCAACGTGAAAAACTTTGAC
The DNA here is from genome assembly GCF_023856365.1 of Brienomyrus brachyistius. Taxonomy (NCBI): domain Eukaryota; kingdom Metazoa; phylum Chordata; class Actinopteri; order Osteoglossiformes; family Mormyridae; genus Brienomyrus; species Brienomyrus brachyistius. The sequence goes on from NC_064548.1 coordinate 25,789,940, forward strand.
AGCCCCCCCTACTTCACTAACTCCACATCCAGCTTCAGGTGACGTGCCTCATCTCAGGTGTACAGTTTAATTTCATTAGAAGAAAACAAACAAAATGCATCAACATTCAAAATCTAAATGCATAGCTGTGAGTTTAGCGTTAATTGCTGCTGCCACCTAGTGGCAAGATGCGATACTGCGCCTTGAAAATGTTCTGAAAGCAGAGATAATATCATGGTTTACTATGCGTGTGGAAATTCTAAAGGAATCGGAGGAAATATTTTTCCTGCTCCATTTAGGAATACTCTGGAGGGTTATGGCAAACCTAACGCTATGGTGGATTCCACGGTCTCCAACCTTCACAACCTCGTTCACTCGCTGTTGAATGGGACCAGCGCCCTGCCTCACTCCGCAGCCAACGACCCCATCTTCTTGGTATGAGGAATCCACATGGTCAGCCATCAAAAGTGCCTGTTTTACTTTGCAGTGGTTTCTTTTAATAAAGTATGAATCTCTTACGTCGAATGGTCCAGAACTCCATATCGCACAGAATCCTTAATTTTAATGGTGAAGCATGAAAAGCTTGACCGTCATGCACGTCTGGCCTGTGTGTCTAGGTGCTGCACACCTTCACTGATGCCATCTTCAACGAGTGGATGAAGCGTTCTGTCCCCTCCGACTCCAGCCTCCCGGTGGAAATGGCCCCTATCGGTCATAACAAAGAATATAACATGGTTCCTTTCTTTCCGCCTGTCACCAACGAGGCTGTCTTCCTCCCGTCTGAGCAGCTCGGATATTCCTACGCTGTAGACTTCGCAGGTCTGCTAAACTAGTTCAGCTTCCTCATTTAAAACCCCCCACATGAAGTCGGTCCTTTAGATTAATTCCTGACTGAATTGTTATAGCTGTAATTCTTCTGTTTAACTCCTCTGTTATGGTTTGTCGAAAACATGATCCTTTATAATGAATGAAATGCTTCTCTATTCCCATACAGACCCTTTGCTTGTAAGAATTGGAATAGAATGTTAAAGATCCCTTATTGAAGAAAGAGACTGTAGAGCATAAGCATGCACTGGTCTGACTGGATGTCCTCCTCTCTGTCCCACAGACAAGCCCAGCAGCCCCTCAGCTGTGGTTCTGGGCTCCATGTTCGGTGGCATGTTTCTGGGTCTCGCTCTGCTGCTCCTCCTGCTGGGGGTTTACCTCCACCGCAGGAGGAGCCAGGACCGCGAGCCGCTGATGAAAGCCGAGTTCTCCAACCCCAAGTACACCGAGGAGGCATAATGTGTTTAGACTGTGCAGGCGAATGGCGTAGCTACCAAGATGAAAATTACGCTGATATTTCTGACGAAACTGCACTGTAGCATTATCCGTAGCTTTTGTCTTATGTGTCAGTCGATTACAGGTATTTCACCCGACACCATAAACAGGAGATGCCATTTAATTAATAAAACAATAAGAACTAATCTTGGGTCGAACACTCGTGTAGTGAGATTGTAACTTCAAATTGTAGTCAATTTTAAGTACAAGACTATTAAGTACAAAGCAATTAAGCGGGCATTTAATGAGTTCTTTGCAGTAGTTACTCAAGGGTAAATATGTATGACTGATTAGCTACATATTTAGTTTGAACTAAATGTCAGTTCATCTTATATTCAAGTGGGTTCAAAAATGGTGATGAAAATCAGTGGTGATTGACAGTCGGGTGCGAGTTGGAAATGCCTGAGTTTTCTTTTGGTAAAGGATGTAAGTTGCTGGAAACAGTTTGGTTATTTTTAATAAATGTTTATTTGCACACGTTCTTATTTTTTTCTGTATACAAGAGTAAGAAAACCCGAAAGCAAACCATGTAAATCATTTTTAAAAAACTGTAAGGCAGATTCGTTTGGTGCCACTCGTACTCTTATTTAAAACCACAACTGGCATTTTTAGGTATATTTTAAATCTCCAGATAGTGATACTATAGATTTAATAGATTTTTTTTCCAGTAATATATGGTCAAATGGATCTCATCATCTAATTTCAACAAAGTTACTGGAATGGCTTTGCATGGCTGTTTTTTGCTGACATACATAAAAATTACATTTTTTTTCTTTTTTTACAAGACAAAAAGTTAGCAATCTAAAACAAAGTGCAGTGATAGAAAGTAAAAGGTAAAGGCATCTCAAGTCATCGTTACATTAAAATTTTCTATAGAAAGCTGTTTAAAGAGGCAGCATCACACCCACTGTCGCAATGCAAGTGGACTTGAATAAAATCTCTTATGATTAAACATGTAATATTCCTCTGTATGACTTATAATATGTCTTACATTCAGACAATGGGGGGGGGGGGGGGGGGGGCTGAAATGAGTTACAAAGCAAGCTTGTACAACACATACGATGAACCTTTTTTTTTGGGGGGGCTTTAGCCATAGAGACATATAGATAGGAGGGTGCGTGATAATGTCAGGTGCTTTACGTGTGTCTGTATGAAGAATGCAGTCACTTGATATTTCAGTTTCCCGACTGGCTTTCAATGGAGGAATAAGATTAAAGAAAAAGCCTTCTTCAGTAATTCACGACATTCTATAGTCAAGGAACCCATGGCTGGTCACTCACTGAAGCCAATCTGCGCTGCAACAGGAATTTTCTCATTTTCAAAAGCGACTAAGGGCCGACTAAGGGCCGACTAAGGGCCCCCTCTTTCCTCCTTGGAAGGACAATGTGAGTTGGTGGGGGGAGCTTAAGAAGGAGGGGATCTACAGCCACCAATCCTGCATTTCTGTGTAATTTTTGACTTTCCCAGCACACCACTGCCCTCAGCAGGATCTGCTGCAGTGTCTCTTTCATACGTCTTGGAATTGTCGTCATGTTTTCGGCAATAATTTGGTAATTTGACCCAGAAAAGCAGCTGTAACAAACCTGATAAAAAATCTAATCTTGTTAACCTCCTCCTGACAAAAACATCCTTATCTTCAAGAGATGCTGTTTCCATAGAGACAGTAAGCACTTACCAGTACACATGTTCTCAGTTCAAAGATATATTTAAAAATTTAAAAGACTTAAAAGAAATATCTATTTCTTAATTAGTTTTGGCGACAAAATCGCATTTATAAAAGCTTCATACATTAAACTTAAACACAATGGAGAATGAATAATTAATACTGCAAAAATACCATGAAATCATCACTTGTTGTGGTACTTCATACATTTCATATATAGTTCATTTTATTAAAATTATTTTCTTTTTCCCCTTCGTACCATTTCAATTCCATTCTAAATAACGTGTCTTCCTAAAAAATTGATCTTACATAAAGAGCTTAACTTTATTTTTTTTAATAGAAACTTCTTATAACGTAGTCCACAAAAAAAAGGCAAGTTTTGTTTTTTGTAAAGTTCTTGTGGTCATGCACAGAGACAGAGATAGAAACGGCCCCCCATTCAGTAGCATTACTGCCCGCCTGCAGTCAGGGCCAGGAAGGGTGAGCAAAGCCTTCAACACGTCTGGAAAAGCTGGTGAGCCTCGGCATGAAGGCCAGTTTAGCAGATGATCAACAAACCAAACAAAACTAATCCAGACAAACACAAAAATGGCAATGACCAAACGAAAAGGTTGACAATACACCTTGCATGTTTACAGACATGTCAACCCTGAGCTAATAGATATAAGTTAAAATCTGTGATTATAAAAATAGATGATAAAATACCAGACCGAAAGGGAGAAACACATTTTCTGCTCCTGTTCAGTGACAGACTGAGGCCTCTTCAGATTCTCAGCACGGATATTTCCTCTTTAAAAAAATACACATATTAAACGGCCATTGTGTTTGCCATGTGGACCACTGCTTTGGGCATGTTCATGTCGGCAGGAAGAGGATAGAGCAGGGAGGAGGACAGAATCAGCATGCTTCCTTCACGATGACATTAGCAGAAGAGTTTAAACACCCCGCAGCATTTATTGTAAAACGCTTCAGCCAGGTGCATTATGGGAGATCACACTTCCTCTGCCTCGATTCATAATACATCCAGACCAAAAAGCAGCCTCATGATGGACCTGCCTTTTTACCATGCTTTACTCTGATGGTGCTCTTTACTGCTCAGGGAACGAGAACATCACAAATCATATTTTTTTAAGGTAGAAAACCAATCAGCGTCTGCATTTAAAGGAGCACAAAGTAGTCATTAGTAAAGACCTGATCAGATATGAGCTCCCATTTACTAAAAGATGTGTAATCTTTCATAGCATCTAAAATATATGAATCTATGTACTTCATCAAATCTGTGCAAATTTAGAAAAATACATAATCAGAATGCTCGCCTGCTTTGAATTCTAAATATATTTTTTTTTGCAGAAACAGGCATGTACTTTTGTATCTTGTTCAGCTCTTTAAATGATCTTTTGTCTGGTTTTAACTTAAAGGATTTAAAAGGACTAGTATTGAGCTCATATCACTGCAGGTTTTACCTGATGACGTCCCTGTTCATTCTCACAGTGTTGCGTATGATTTTTTTCCCCCTCACGTTTCTGTGTTAGGTTCGGAGTGCGCTGGGGGGTGCTGGGCGCCCCGTGCTTCTCCGTAAGACCTCTGGTATCTCCTCTGGTGCAGAAAGAAAAGAATTTACCTATTTAATTCTCACAAAAACGTTTTGAAACGCTACGCTGTCCCGGAGAGCATCTCTGCGCAGTCATGGAAGGTGGCCTGTCAGAGGACGTCCGTGGAGCTCCAATGCTCTTTGGGGAGGAAAAAACAAGGAAAAGCAAGAAGCAGGTCTGAACCCTCCTGTACCAATTCTTCTAACTGATCTCCAGGGTTGTCATCCTGGTTGTTGGGGAGCGTAACAGCAAATCCCTGCTGTCCGAGGCAGCAGTCCAACTGCCATTATCTCCACTGCCTCTGCAGGGCCAGAGCCGTGAGGGCGAAGCCAGCGGCCAGAGCCAGGGAGGGGGCTGAGTGTGCAGGCGGTGCTGGTGTTTCCCGCTGCTTGCTCCGCGCTCCCCGTCGTCATCCGCCACAGGGGCCTGGTGCTGACCAGCTGCAGCTCCGTCACGCATGCCTCTGTGCAGCCCGCTGCCGCTGCGCCCGAAACCGCTGCCCTCGTCGCCTGCAGGGGTAACAGGACAAGACGTGCTGAGAGCCGGCCGGCCCGCCCACACACTCGTCTTCCCAAAAGCCCTTAGACAGCCCACACTGTATCACATCCAGTGCGAAAGACAAAACCGAGGAATTATAAGCAGGAAATGAACAAGGCAGCAGGATGTTAGGCAGTGTAGCTGCGGCCTGCGTTGTGATTTTCTGATACAATGTGGCACCTTACAGTAACTGCTACTTATTTTCCTAATGATGGAAGCGGTGAGTATACGTGTGGAAGTGGTAAGTATATGTGTGGAAGCAATGAGTATACGTGTGGAAGAGGTGAGTATACGTGTGGAAGTGGTAAGTATATGTGTGGAAGCAATGAGTATACGTGTGGAAGAGGTGAGTATACGTGTGGAAGAGGTGAGTATACGTGTGGAAGCGGTGAGTATATGTGTGGAAGAGGTAAGTATATGTGTGGAAGCGGTGAGTATATGTGTGGAAGCGGTGAGTATACGTGTGGAAGCGGTGAGTATACGTGTGGAAGAGGTAAGTATACGTGTGGAAGAGGTGAGTATATGTGTGGAAGCGGCGAGTATACGTGTAGAAGCGGTAAGTATATGTGTGGAAGCGGTGAGTATACGTGTGGAAGCGGTGAGTATACGTGTGGAAGAGGTAAGTATACGTGTGGAAGAGGTGAGTATATGTGTGGAAGCGGCGAGTATACGTGTAGAAGCGGTAAGTATACATGTGGGAGAGGTGAGTATACATGTGGAAGCGGTGAGTATACGTGTGGAAGCGGTGAGTATACGTGTGGAAGAGGTAAGTATACGTGTGGAAGAGGTGAGTATACGTGTGGAAGCGGTGAGTATATGTGTGGAAGCGGTGAGTATACGTGTGGAAGAGGTAAGTATACGTGTGGAAGCGGTGAGTATACGTGTGGAAGCGGTGAGTATACGTGTGGGAGAGGTGAGTATACGTGTGGGAGAGGTGAGTATACATGTGGGAGAGGTGAGTATACGTGTGGAAGCGGTGAGTATACGTGCGGAAGCGGTGAGTATACGTGTGGAAGCGGTGAGTATACGTGTGGAAGCGGTGAGTATACGTGTGGAAGCGGTGAGTATACGTGTGGAAGAGGTGAGTATATGTGTGGAAGCGGTGAGTATACGTGTGGAAGCGGTGAGTATACGTGTGGAAGAGGTGAGTATACGTGTGGAAGCGGTGAGTATACGTGTGGAAGTGGTAAGTATACGTGTGGAAGCGGTGAGTATACGTGTGGAAGCGGTAAGTATACGTGTGGAAACAGTGAGTATACGTGTGGAAGAGGTAAGTATACGTGTGGAAGCAGTGAGTATACGTGTGGAAGCGGTGAGTATACGTGTGGAAGAGGTGAGTATACGTGTGGAAGCGGTGAGTATACGTGTGGAAGTGGTAAGTATATGTGTGGAAGTGGTGAGTATACGTGTGGAAGCGGTAAGTATACGTGTGGAAGCGGTGAGTATACGTGTGGAAGCGGTGAGTATACGTGTGGAAGCGGTAAGTATACGTGTGGGAGAGGTGAGTATACGTGTGGAAGCGGTGAGTATACATGTGGAAGAGGTAAGTATACGTGTGGAAGCGGTGAGTATACGTGTGGAAGCGGTGAGTATATGTGTGGAAGCGGTGAGTATACGTGTGGAAGAGGTAAGTATACGCGTGGAAGCGGTGAGTATACGTGTGGAAGCGGTGAGTATACGTGTGGAAGCGGTGAGTATACGTGTGGAAGCGGTGAGTATACGTGTGGAAGAGGTAAGTATACGCGTGGAAGCGGTGAGTATACGTGTGGAAGCGGTGAGTATACGTGTGGAAGAGGTAAGTATATGTGTGGAAGCGGTGAGTATACGTGTGGAAGTGGTGAGTATACGTGTGGAAGCGGTGACTATACGTGTAGAAGCGGTAAGTATACATGTGGGAGAGGTGAGTATACATGTGGAAGCGGTGAGTATACGTGTGGAAGCGGTGAGTATACGTGTGGAAGAGGTAAGTATATGTGTGGAAGCGGTGAGTATACGTGTGGAAGCGGTGAGTATATGTGTGGAAGCGGTGAGTATACGTGTGTAAGCGGTGAGTATACGTGTGGAAGCGGCGAGTATACGTGTAGAAGCGGTAAGTATATGTGTGGGAGAGGTGAGTATACGTGTGGAAGCGGTGAGTATACGTGTGGAAGAGGTAAGTATAAGTGTGGAAGCGGTGAGTATACGTGTGGAAGTGGTAAGTATATGTGTGGAAGCGGTGAGTATACGTGTGGAAGAGGTAAGTATACATGTGGAAGCGGTGAGTATACGTGTGGAAGCGGTGAGTATACGTGTGGAAGCGGTGAGTATACGTGTGGAAGAGGTAAGTATACATGTGGAAGCGGTGAGTATACGTGTGGAAGCGGTGAGTATACATGTGGAAGAGGTAAGTATATGTGTGGCATATCATTTTTATCATTTATATCATTGTCATTTCTATCACAAAGTGAATTCTAACTAGTTATAATGCAAATTCTTGGTATCAGAAATTTTATTTAATTAGTTATAACGTTAAATTTTAATACTGGAAACTATTTTAGCTAGTGAGAATCAAAACGTTTTGTCTCATTCATTTCAATTCAATTTAACTAATTAAAATACCAATTTCTGATATCAGGAATTCAATTGTAACTAGTTATAATCCAATTCTAACTAGTTAAAATTGAAATTTCAGATATCAGGAATTCAACTGTAACATTATAATTAAAATAATTAGCTACAAATGAATTCCTGATACCAGACAATGGATTTTCAACTAGTTAAAAATTTTATTTCTGATATCAACAGTAGTCATTTTGACTAACGAAAACTAAATTCCTGACATCATAAATTGGCATTTAACTAGTTAAAACTGAATTCGCGAAATCCTCGGTGAATAAAAGCCAGAGCTGCATTCCACAGCGTGACATACAGGCCTTTTTCTACACCTTTTTCCCGGGTGTCCTGCAGATATCTGTAATGTCAGTTTTTCTACAGTCTACTTTTTGACAAGCGATTTCTCATATTAGGCTGTGGGTTAGGTTGTTCTGCGATTAAACAAAAGAGTCTGTTCTCCCATTGTAAGACCTCTTATTTAACACTGACGTACTTCAGATGCTGTCAAATCCTGAATAATACTAAACTTGATATTACAAAGTAAACTCCCCCAGTAAAGAGCAATAATAAAGATTATTCAGCTGGAAGCAACTGTAAGTGTGTTACAGAATCGCGGGAGTTTATCCTTCAAATACTCTGAAATATCTGTAGACTTACATTCTGATCCAAAAAGAAATTATAAGAGAAAACAGGCTGAGGGTTCATGATATGTGGCTTTTCTTGGCTGATCTCTTCACACTCTTTAATTTCTGGTTAATACGGGATTTACTTCCCCCTTCCCCACAGCTGGATTAGTGTATCTGAGAGGGAGTCTGAAGGTCGCAAATCCTGCCCTGAGAAGGCCGTCTCGGTGCCTCACACAGAGCTGTCATTTTGTCACTGTGGATGTTTACAGCGACTCCAGATGAGGCCTAATCACAAAATGGCATCTAGACCACAGATTTCTGTGACCAAACTATCAATTAGTCCATCTTTTATCCATCACAGTCTAATGAGGGGGCCTGACACCCATCAAAGACTGTACACTCTAGGCTGGGGGTGTTTCTCACTATGCGTACGTGGCCGTCCTCGTGGTCTCCTGTACCCGGTTTTATGTCAGCTTCCATTGCCAAAGACCAGGTGCAATACTCAAGTATAGAAGCACAGAAGATGGCAAAAATCCCCAGGTGTCGTTCTTGCCTCGCCCCCAAATATGAAGGATACACAGGCTGCATCATTGGCAAAAAGAAATTTTAAATCCCATGATTCATGGCGCCACAAAGGTTGTTCTTGACTGTCTTGCCAAGACCACAAGTACGATCTCTGCATTCTTGGTATTGAGAAACACCCTGGCTATCCGGCCTTCACATCGCACACACAAACACACTCACACACCATGGGCAGATATCCTCACTGCACGTCTTTGGGCTGCAGAAGGAATCCTGTGCAAAAGCATGAAAACACCAAACACACAGAGGAGGGATTTAAACCCCAAACCCCAGAGTTACAGTATGAGGCAACAGTGACACTGAGAACTTCCACACAAGTCTGCAGGCTTCATGCCACTCGCAGTATACAATCTTGTCTTTAATGGTGAGTATATGTATATTCAAATATTCGTTTAAAGGAATGGGGAGAAAAAGATGCAAGTAACAGCTATCAGAGGGCTGCAAGTTCCTGCAAGCAACAGCAATCAGAGGGTGGCAAGTTCCCGTAAACAGCAGCTACTACAGGGGGGCGAGTTCCCGCAAGCAACAGCTATTAGAGGGCGGCGAGTTCCTGCGAGCAACAGCTATGAGAGGGCGGCGAGTTCCTGTTAGCAGCAGCTATCAGAGGGCGGCGAGTTCCCGCAAGCAACAGCTATCAGAGGGTGGCGAGTTCCCGCAAGCAACAGCTATCAGAGGACGGCGAGTTCCTGCAAGCAGCAGCTATCAGAGGGTGGCGAGTTCCCGCAAACAGCGGCTATCAGAGGGAGGCGAGTTCCTGCAAGCAGCGGCTATCAGAGGGAGGCGAGTTCCCACAAGCAACAGCTATCAGAGGGCGGCGAGTTCCCACAAGCAACAGCTATCAGAGGGCGGCGAGTTCCCGTAAGCAACAGCTATCAGAGGGCGGCGAGTTCCCACAAGCAACAGCTATCAGAGGGCGGCGAGTTCCCGTAAGCAACAGCTATCAGAGGGCGGCGAGTTCCCGTAAGCAACAGCTATCAGAGGGCGGCGAGTTCCTGCAAGCAGCGGCTATCAGAGGGAGGCGAGTTCCCACAAGCAACGGCTATCAGAGGATGGCGAGTTCCCACAAGCAACGGCTATCAGAGGATGGCGAGTTCCTGCAAGCAGCGGCTATCAGAGGGAGGCGAGTTCCCACAAGCAGCAGCTATCAGAGGACGGCGAGTTCCTGCAAGCAGCGGCTATCAGAGGGAGGCGAGTTCCTGCAAGCAGCGGCTATCAGAGGGTGGCGAGTTCCTGCAAGCAGCGGCTATCAGAGGGTGGCGAGTTCCTGCAAGCAGCGGCTATCAGAGGGTGGCGAGTTCCTTCAAGCAACAGCTATCAGAGGGCGGCGAGTTCCCACAAGCAACAGCTATCAGAGGGCGGCGAGTTCCCACAAGCAACAGCTATCAGAGGGCGGCGAGTTCCCGTAAGCAACAGCTATCAGAGGGCGGCAAGTTCCCGTAAGCAACAGCTATCAGAGGGCGGCGAGTTCCCGTAAGCAACAGCTATCAGAGGGCGGCCTTCCCCAGAGCAGCATTTCACTGACTGAAGGCACAGCACAGCAGTGTTAGGAAAACACCTGCTCCGCTGCAGGATCAGTAGCAGCGGCTATCAGAGGGCTGCAAGTTCCTGCAAGCAACAGCAATCAGAGGGCGGCGAGTTCCCGTAAGCAACAGCTATCAGAGGGCGGCGAGTTCCCACAAGCAACAGCTATCAGAGGGCGGCGAGTTCCCGTAAGCAACAGCTATCAGAGGGCGGCGAGTTCCTTATTAATTAATTATTATTAATTATTATTTTATGCATAGCTATTAAACATGCACTTTTCCTGCTGACCAAGTACTGCAGGATGAGATTGGCATTAAAGAGGGGAAAAGACACATGACCGAAATGGAGCAAACAGCAAGTCCTTTTCAATTAAGAAAAAGAAATTCCTTAGTTCGCAGTTTAATGAAATGCTACATCTAATTTATTTAAGTAGCAAATTGTAATTAACTAGCAAATTGTGAAGTCTGCATGTCTGCTAATTCTGCAGTCGTAATGAATGCTTAGTAGATTTCAATTAAATAAAAAAAAAAACTAATTATATTTCACCAATCAGCGATGTTTTTCACATAAAATAACTGGACAAGGCTATCACCGTATATCACCAGATTTTAGTGTGAGGGTGTTTCGTTAACTCTACATGCAAACAGTTCTGCGTATTCAGAACACTGATATGGGGAGAATGCCCCCCCCCACTAACAAATACTGGGGTCCAATACATGACCAGTGGAACAGGAGACTCACTGGAATCTTGGAAGTAGATGTCATTGCCGTTATATGCATTCTTCAGCTTGTTGGTCATCACTCGCAGAGCCATGATCTGCTGGCGGATGAAAGTGTCCGGCCGTGTGATGTCCACCTCCACCTCGGGGTTGTTTATCTGGTTGGTCAAACCATCTTTGGACACCTCGGGGAAATACCTGCGGGCGGCAGCAGTCCGGGTGCTCATTGGGAGGGACAGCTATGGTCACATGACTGATCGTCATAAAACAGAGTCGGCCTATAAACCTAAAACTTGATGGTCGTAAGTTGGGTTCCGCCGCAGCGTCCATGCTTGCCGCTAACTGTACGATGAGAAACAGGTACAACAAAGATTGCTGTGAAACTGCCCAGCTCTGCCAAGAAATGAACTTGACAGTTGAAGGTAATGAAACGATAATGGAAACGGTTTCTTCCGCTCAGACCAAATAAGTACTTCAGTGAACACACACAGCTGATGGTCCAGGTTATTAAACATCACAGATTTACGTATGGCAAGGCAAACAACAATTCATTAAGCCGTTAGCGAAACAATTCATGAAGAACATCTGAAAAACTTGCCTATCTGCTCCCAATAGGTACAAAGTCACTCTTGGTAATAAAACCCGACAGACTCAATAAAACGTAAGGTGCTCTCCCGCGCGCCAGATTTGTTGGGGGAAGTCTCCCAAAAAGTCACCTAGTTCTGGGGAGAGAAAGGATCAAGTGAGCTCATCCCGAGGTGCCCTTAGGGGTGGAATTTACTGCAGCAGTGTTCTGGGCACTTAAATCAAATTCTGGGCACTATTAGAGAAAAGTGACAAAAGGGGTGTCACTCTACTGTATAGCTAAGTACTTACTGTTAAAATCAGACTTTATAATTACTTTGGAATACTTTTGGGTTTAAGAAGGTCAGCAAGCCAGATATCGCACCTTCCCGGAAGTTCCGGGAGAATCCCACAAACTGACAGCAGCTCCTTGACACCAACAAACGATGTGCATCACAGATCCACAGAGAGTTTTATAAAGAAAATGTTCATAAGAGGGGCAGCCCCCCCCCCCCCCAATCTTACCGACAGCACCTCTCCTCCAGGGTCTCCCCAGGATCTATACACCCAAGGTGAGATGTCTGACAGCTACTAATTCAATGCACTCATTCAATACGCAAATGCAATAGATTAAATGTCGTCATTTGTTATGTGAGAATTTGCTCAATAATTGAACAATTACTGCTATTATTATTTAAAAAGGCCACTGCAGTGTGACACGTGTCCAGTGCACCCATCCATTTGACGTGGCTTGAATCGGCTGTTTATATTACCCTACATAAGAGAACACTGTGACAGAATCCAGGTCTACCTTAAATTAATTCTCAATTTCACACCTCAAGGCGGTATAACATACCAAATGCTTATTTTTCACACCAAACTGAAGGAACTTAAGCTAACATGGCGCAGATGAAGCAGTCTTTTATTACACCATCTGCTGATATTAAAACTGCATGAAGGGTTATACTATGGGGAACAATATCATTCTTACAATGGTTTCTGGTTCATAACTAACGCTGGGGAGGAAGACCCAGAAGCGAGGGCCATCTTCTGCGCCACACGTAAACGAATTGCACTTTTCCCTGACAGAAAGTGATCTCCATGGGGGAGTAAGTGGGTCCCCATGCAGGCCCCCACGCTGGGCCCTGGGTGCGGCTTATCGCGGGGATGTCGCACCCAGAACTGTATACTATAGTCTGACTGGATTCCAAAACATTAAATGATCAGGTTCCCTGATAGCGCACAGGGTGACCTAATACACACATGATGCAAACTGTGCATTAATAAACATTCACTGATGGATGTTTAAAAACAGGATACTGAGAGACTGTGCTTAGCTTATTTAAAAAAATGACCGACTATAAACCTGAATCTGCCCGTATGGAAAAACAATGTAATACCTCCCTGACTTGTTACTTCATAGCTCTGGATACTGAATTGAAATGTATTTAAAAACAACATGTAGCAGATGACAAACCTGACTGTGTAACAATGAAAAATGCAGCAAACACGCACAATGTACCAGTTAACAGAATGCATCTGCTTGCTTGAAAAGAAATTCAATGACTCCACGGAGATTTGGATGATATCTTTATCTTGCTTCTAAATAAGCAGAGTTCTAAATATTTTTCCTCCAAAAGACGGAATAATGGATTTGGAAATTTAATCAGTGTAATTTGCCTGTCCCTTATGGATTGCAACCGCATTTAAACTCGTTTGCCCAATATTTTCCACTGCTAATGCAATTAGCCCCAGTCTGCAATGTCTCTTAAAAAAATAGAAGGAAAAAAAAATCAAATAAACAGCAAACTTCCTCTCTGGGGATGAAAGACCTATATTTAGTTCAGTGCAACTATATGCTTGAGAGGAGGAACAAGGAAATGTTGGGAATTTTGTTTTCCTTTGCGATGCTGCAGTTTTGTGTTTCTGCAAGTTCCCCTTTACGCAGTGCCATGAGTCGGGGTTGTGGGAGACCCCATGGCCCGTAGCAGCCTTACCTGCCCTTCGTGTGCCCATTCCAGCACTGGTCGTCATCGGCCACGCCAGCTGTCACTCCCGCCTCCTTGCAGATGCCATCAGGCAAGGTGGACCAGAACTTCTTGGACTCCTTCAGCTTCTCCTTAACGTCAGTCACCTGTGAAGACGCGCGACATCGGGATGCTTACAACGGGAGGCCGTGGAATTGTTATAATGCTGGAAAGGAATTTTAAAAATGGTTTTCATATGCACTTTGATCATCACAGTATGGGGACCAACGCGTAAGGGGACCCAATGTAACGGCTACAGACTTCTCCTGACGGGGGCCCGCGGTGAAGGAGCCCCGGACGCTAAACGCGGCGTTAGCCAGCAGAGTTTGCGCTTTTTTATTAGCAATTAGCATTTGCCTGCAGCTGCTGACATTGTGGCCGCGGGAACGATCAGATTCCCACTCATGAATATTGTATTAACATCTAGCTAAGCAGGATATCATTACTCAAGTGTGGAGACAAGGACGACCCTAAGAACGGCGCTGTTTTCTGTCCCTTAAGAGGAAGCGCTGACACTTTTTAAAAACGAATCTATTATTTACCACACAGCTTACTAATTTACCATCACTACCGCTACGCTGTTTCACTTTGTAAATTTTATTCACTAATTTCCGTGTCTACCGCATGCATTTTGCCGCCCTCTTGTGTCGTTATTTTGACTTTATTTAATGACTTCAATTAATCGACACATCTAGATGATATTTTTATTTATCGCGTTAACAGACGTGCTTTGATATTGACAAAAAGTATTCATGCAAATTACGTAATGAAACACTAAATAAAGCAATGAATACTGCCGAGGACTTAAGATGCTCTCAAGAAGGTGCTTGACAGTCTGAGGAACGACCCTTATATTCCGAAGATGAAAAGAGCCGATTCTGAAAGATTATCTCTACATTAATGTCCGGGAAGATTAACGGCACTAGCAATGCAATATCCCGCGATGTGATTCTCGGATCACATGGCGCTTATTCACATCCCTTTAATCTGATAAGGAAGTTCGTGCCCGATAAAACCGTTTTGCGGACACAAGTTGTCACATTGCAGGCGAAAGCCGTGTTTGTTTATCATTGGATTTCACAGCAGTGCTAATTGATATTAATCAAGTGCAGAACAGAGCCGATGGTTATCAGTGCTGCGGCGGCCAGGGAGCTCCCTGCGTGGCGATCCGTTACACGGCCGATCGGGCTGTCAGATTAGAGGCTGCCGACTGTCTCCGGGCTCCAGACGCGCTGACGGACAGTGCAGACGCCGCGCTGCCTTCGGAGGCTGCCAGACTGGGCGGCCCGGGGCCGAACTAGCGCCGTAGCGACACACCGCGACCCCAGCGCCGCCTGATTACCGCAAGCGGCGGCGGCGGCCATTGAATACAACAATATGCGTGAAATGCCAGACTGAGCCCAGGGACGGAGATCGCGGCAGTAGCTGGACTTCAAGCAGCCGTCTATGGGGTAGAAATGGGGGGGATTAAGAACATAATAACAATGAGAGTGAAGTCACTCTCAAAAGTGGACCTCGAATGGGTGTAAAACAGCAAGGGAACCACAATTCAGACCAGGAGGATTAAAACATGGGCGGTTTTCTGTGTATCTCGCTGCATTTAAAACCGAATATTTTAAGTAAAGCGTAAAGGTTTGTGGTGCTGTGTGTGATTGGTACTGCATGAATGGTGATCCACAGAATGTCCTTTGCTTGAGCTTTTTCATTCCATGAGTGTGATGCAGTAAATCCCATCACAGACACCTCAGCTCACAGGATCCCAGAATCACTGACCTCCACGTGGATAGAGCAGGTTCAGGGTGTGTGTGTGTGTGTGTGTGTGTGTGTGTGTATCCACCCCCAACCATAACCCTAAACCCTACAAAATACTCGGTGGCATCCAAGTTAATCATGTCATAACTTTTTTTTTTTTTTTTCAAAGGTAAGGAAACGGTCTTTTCACTTTCTACGGTCTTTTATTATGACCCTGGTATAACGCTTGATTGGGGCCGTGTGCTCGCGGAGACCAAGATTAGTAAGGAGAACAAACAAGGACTTTAAGCCTCTGATCCAGCATGCATATGGACAGATGGAGCTGCATCCATGTGTTTTATATACAGGCGTTGCAAGCAGAATAACAAGATAACATCCATTTGTTTTCTATAATCGCACTTGCACGAGATCTGCTTGAACATGTTAAGAACATGCAACATCCGTATTCCCTAGAGGAATAACGGTACAGTGCTAGACACTGAATTACTGTTCCACTCAATACCATAATAGTCGTTTTAAAAATTCTTTATTTTATGTTTAATTAATGACCTGACTTAAAAATTTGTGCAAGCATTTCACTTTCTACGGCCAATAGATGGCACTACACCACTACGAGAATACTGTCATGAGGCATAGAGAGGAGAAACGATGGTAAAAAAAAAAGCACAAAGCGAGGAAGGATGATAGGAAAAGAAAAGAAAGTGATAGAAAGATAATAGACAAGAGAGGGGAGGAGATCAGGATAGAAAAAGAGATAGATGGAGAAAAAATGAATAGAAGAGAGGGAAGGATGGGAGAGCTGGGAAATAAAGGCACAAAACAGAAAATGATAAAGGAGAGTGTGAGCAAAGAGAGAAAAGTGCAGGAGACATACTGTCATGCATAGAGAAGCCGGTAGTTCATGTCTTACTATCAGAAACTGCAAGCAATTAACATTAAAATTTTAAAAGGAGGCTTTGCAGCAGGTGTGCTTGAATGGAGGAAGACGCCATGGGTCCGTCAAGCTACACAGGGCCCGGCATTAACCCGGGGTCTGCCCTGACCGCCGCTGGGGTCATTCCGTGCCGAGAAGAAAGTTCACTGGAGTTAGCAAACATAGCGGAATACTAGGGACCCAAATTTACGAATCAAACCAGAAAAGCAGCAGTATGGATGCAATCCACAGTACGGTTTTAATCAGCTGTGGCAATAACAACCATTAAAATGTCATAATCTCATGGAAGCTTCCAGAGAACATTAAATGGTTTTACAAGAATGGGGTGACTTCACTGGATTGTCAGGAATTCCCCAAAGACCAACAATAAAGTGGAACACTGCGGCATTTATTCATTTGAAGGGTCTGATGATGAAAAGAGGCAGATTAAATTTCAATCAAAGCCAAGTCTGAGGCTGCGTTTGAGGCTGCGCAAGTTAAACAAAAAATGTTTAAATGCATGGAATGAATGAATAAGGGTGTTTCGCTTTTTTGCAATTAGGTTAAGCTCAGGTCAGAGCGGCTCGAGGCCAACTAATGAAAGACTTTGTGGTTTGGTACCACGAATCGGTGATGCAAGTTTCCATTTCAATACAATAATAACAGTAATTTCATAATCTCGTCCATTACTCTTCAGCGTTAATGCTTGGCGAAGGGTACCGTGGCTCGAGAAGTGATATTAGCACTTAACTAAAGAGCTATCTGCCTATAGACTTCCTCTTCCCTAGAGCCTCAAACTACAAAGCACTTCCGACCCTCGATCCAGTGCAAACCCACATCACGCTAGGTCCCTTATACGCTGTTTAATACACCGGCCCATTATGTGCTCTACCACATGACATTTCTTTAAAGAGTGGATGTTGTTTTTGTGTATGGATTTGGTAAGTCCCCCTACTTACAGCTCAGCTGTGATTACTGTAAGACACTAACGGCTAATAACGTCAAAAGTAATTATAAATAAAAATTAAAAAGAGGCCACAGGCTAATCCTTTAATAAGAGGGATGTTACAGCGAGGCGTACATTGTGCGCCACTGAAGAAAAGTGGCATAAACTCAAGCACTTAAACAGTAGGTCTAATATATCTTCTCTCAGGCCACTGCAGTGGCTGCAGTGATGACTGCAGTGTGTGCACCGAGGGTGGGCTGGGGGTGGGGTGGAGAGGGGGCAAGGATACCTGTGGGAAACCTTGAGGTCTGTCTAATTGCAGTCAGATGCAATGGTGTGAAACACTCTTGTAGTAAACATCATTAAGAAGGAACCATAAATATTGGATGAGCTTCTTGGATAGAAAATCCTGCATGGTCTGTGTAGTGCCTGTATATTTTTGTTTTAGCTGGTGCCAGGAGTTCATCGTTGACTATTATCACAGTTTTTTACAACTGAATGGTGTTTCAGGTCATTTGTGATCTTTACATGTGATATTGGCAACTCCTTAACTTTCACTTTGCCGAAAGTGTACTGTGACCTCCGACGGCCAAATGCACTCTTTGAACATACTGATGAAATTACAGATACACCAAAGGAACACACTGCAAAAAGCACACATTCATATATGAGACACGTAAACATTTTGGCGTCGTACAACATTCCCACAAACTTTCCAGCCTCGTTGTTCATTGGGACCAGAAAATGTTTCACTTTACTGAAAGTGTACTGTGACTAATCAATGGCCAAAGGCAATCTATGAACATACTGACAAAATTCATTAGGCCAGGAAAATGTTATGTACGGGATTTCATTGTTGTGGGTGGTAGCTGTGAATACCTGTGGAGTTGGGGGGTCACATACCCCAGGATAGGAGTTGATGGCAAGTGGAATAAAGTTGACAAGAGCGTAGAACTTGGTGTGAGCTCTATTCATCATGCAGGAGTCATAAACACAGTCTATGTCATTGAGAAGACTTGTGGATGCAACATAAAATTAGTAGGTCACAAAAAAAAAATCAAGAAATATTTGCAAGGACTAGAGTTGGCCAAGAAGTATTTCAGGAAGGAAATATAATGAACATCACAGACAGTGTGATAGACACTTCAACCATACCCCTGAGAGAGCAGACTCAAGAAGCTGATGAAAGCAGGAAAGAGACACAAGCAATCTATTTCCAGAGTCATGTCTGCTGGTTTCCACAATGAAAGAGGCCGCTGTTTGATGCACTGTGTGTATGTTCCGGGTGTCAGGACCTAGGAGGTTGTCTGGCATGGGTCGTGATTTCTGTAATGAAGCAACGGGTATCAGATGGACCACAGGGGCGGACTGTGTCCCAGGTGATGCAACAAGGGGCTCCTTGGTGACCATAACGCTTGAAGGCCTGAAGCAACATCTGCAGCGAATCCAAAATGGCCCAGTACAATTCAGATGCCATTTCAGTAGCTATCAAATCAGCTTTTATGAAGATGACAGTTTATTTATTTTTTTTGACACTCCTTTCAAAAGTCTGCCTCGTTCCCTGCAGGTAATAATAGATGTATGATGACTGAGACTGAGACTCCGAAAGCGCAATGTGTTGGCCTTGTTAGCAAGGAAGTGTGAGCAGCTATGGAGGTTCACACCACAAATAAACCCTTATTTTATTGGTACAAGAAGCCTTTTGGGTATGAACTTTAAAAGAGCGTCACACCATCACAATTAAATTCCGGATCATCTTTATAGCAAAAATTATAAGGGCACTTTGACATACATCCTGGCACATCCTCACTTATTCCAAAAAGCACAAACAAACACAGATTCCTCATTCATCAGTTTACCTTTTTATCTTTGCCCACCAAAGTGAGCGGCTGCCATGTTTGAAGAAGCGTAACTAAATCTAATCATCTTCATCAAACACACAGCGTGTTGTTCGCTGGAGATTTTGCATATGACGTTATTTTATTAACATAATGCCCTCTGTGATGTATAACCAAAATATCCATCTTTTTCTTTAAAAAGCATAAATCAAAAAAGCACAATATGAAACAGCATACAACCCTAAACAGATCCTTGTGCTAAAACGAGGGAATATGACGGTTGTTACGTGGGATAATCCTGCATTACGCACACAGCTGCGAACTGCAGCCATCCTCTGTTAAATGCATCGAGCTGCTTCACCTGTGGTCGTGATCCAGTACACATGTACGCAGGTTGCCTCTTAATTAGCATAGTTTCACTGCTTTTGGGAATTCTCACTGCATCGTTTGCATGCTTTTTTTTTTTTTAAACCACACAGCCTTCTTCACAGAAGGTTATTTTAAAAGCAGACTGGTTCACTTTCTGTGGACTGTTAATGGTTAGTTCCGTGGCGTTGGGGCTGCTTTAAGGGCCCCCACCGTCACTCGCATTCAGGGCAATCTCTCCTTACTCGCTGTCCGTTTATCTCTGCCGTGGCTGGGCCTGGTTCTATTTGTCTGCCGCACGTCTCTTTTAATTTTATTCAGAGCAGATTTATTTCCTTGCTTCCCAGTGGCCTCATTTTTGTTCTCTCCGATTGTCTTGACTGTTTGGGACCTCCAGCAGCTACCATGGGGCTGTCACCGTGGGGACTGGGAGCTCCTTTTGTAGATGAGCGTCTCGGGCAGCAGCTCCATGATGCACTGGGAGCTCTGTGGCCCGGGGAGAGCTCCGAGCACGGGCACGGCACGTGGCTATGCCATCACCTCCAGGGGCTTACCAACAGGCTTGCCGAGGCCCATTTAAATGCTGGCTTCCCGGTGTAACCATGTCACCTACAATGCATCAATGAAGTTTGTCTCGTTCCCTATATTTGCTCCAGGGTTACCCGTCCAGAACGGCATCAGTGTTCACGAGCGCCAGCAAAGCCAGTATTCCCCGTCCACGGGCCTCTCCGGCGAGCTCATCCTGGCCGCCCCACTGCCTTCGCCACTCTCCTGAGGATGTGGCGGGGGACGTGAAATATGGGCTAGCAGATCGAGGGCAGCAGGTACTATAGGGTTAAGGACATGGACTTGCATTCAGATTCAAATTCTGGTTTTAAAATAACCATAAAAGACAGTCTATGATGATGCTGTGGTTCTTGCTCTGTGCGGGTCTCCCTGATACCTGGTGCTGGATATGTGTTGAGAAGGTTTAGAAGATGGATTTTGGAACAAATCTACTGCAGCTATAGTCCTATAGAAGTATCCTGGATGGCCAACAGGAACACTGCATTGTACCTTTATGTCATTTTCAAGGGTTGGTAATGATTAATGCATTTTAGTCACTTAACTTAAATTTTGGTGCATTTTAGTATTCCAGAATTTCACTTGGTGAGGTTACTCATGAATTACCAAGGCGCCAGGATAATATTCATATTTTCCCTTTCTGCACATTTTACTTGACTTGATTTTGTGACATATTGCTCTGTAAGAAACCTCTGGTACGCTTATGTGCTTTATACAGAAATTAATGAAAAATAAATGGAATGACTCATTGAATAACAAGTAGTTACTGTACCGTTCCACAACCTTATGGGAGAGAGCTTCTGTCAGGGAAATTGCTATTTGTAAATTTAGTTGTATGACCTGCCAAACTGGAACAAACTGACTCTTATCTTGCAGATTCTACTCCATCCATTTCCCAAACACATCTACGTGGGGAGGGGGGGCATGGCTAGTGAGTTAGGACCGTACCCGTGATTGAAAGCTTGCCGGTTCAAATCCCCTGGTCAGCAGACTGAGTTCACTGTTGGGCCCCTGAGCGAGGCCCTTAACCTCAGTTGCTCCTGGCACCGGTTGCCCCTGCATTCTCAAATATACATCGATTTGTATAAAAGCATCTGATAAATAAATACAAGTAAATGCTTATCTGTTACTGGATAGCAGTGAAGCAGCAGCCTATTCCACAAACCACAAGACACAAGGCAGAATATAGCCTGTAGATGATGCCAGTCCACCACAGGACACCTGCGTATGAAGGTCAGTGTAATTTCCCTTATTTAAATGCTATTTCCTAACTGGTAACTGTTTTATATACTGAACAGGAACATATGATTAAAACACAAACTCTTTCATCTACAACTTGGTTGACCTTGAATAAAAATAGCAGGCCAAGACCTTGAAACGCAGTGAAATAGCATGAACAGAGCAAAAGAAACTTTACCAACTTGGCGTCCTCACTGCAGCAGCACTGGATCCCACACGAAAACTGTCAGCCTTTATATCACTGTTTGCTGGCATCGTCACAAAGCTCTGAGCCCCACCTACCTGATGCTGCTGAGCAGAGTTCCAGGAGATCTGTGGGGCTTTGAGAAGCAGGAGCTTCTGCGTGGCTCCACCGAGTCAAAGACTCAACAGGCTGAGTCACTGTTTTTTGGACAGGAGTCGCATTGTTGCTAAAAGTTTAAAAGCTGAAAGACCCTAAAGTGAATATTTTTCCTCACCCAGTCCAGATCCCAGAGAAGGTAGGCAGAGAAACGTACATTCATTTAAAATGAAAACCACTGTTTTCTGAAGTGGTGCTGCCTTGATGCAGCACTGCGGTAACACGCATGCCCAAGGAGTGTCATACCTAAACAGAAGAAACCTCCGTGAGCTGGTACCGACGAAAGCTACGTACCTCACCTTCTATAAACATGCCTGTCAGGCACTTAAACGGGAATAAATGAAAACACACGGCGAAGCAGGCCGTAAGTGTCCTCAGGCGCTGTTCAGAAACAGTCCACTAGATAGATCGGCATGTTAAACAAAAATGGCAGTGTCATTCAATCCTTATCAGATTAGTCCTGACTTTTTAACACGCAGGCCATTTTGGGTAATCTTTACTTATGAAAAACCAGAGTCTAAGAGAACTTAATTTAAAACCAGAAAACGATGACATAGTTAGCAATACCTGTAGCAACAGACACACCCATCCTCCATAACTACCACGGAAACATCCCAAAACTCAGGTCTGGTCACGTTGTTCCTTCCTCTTCCCTAAATCATATATCCATTCCTTATGGGAAACATGTTGTGACAAACACAACACAAACACAAATACTGTCTTTTGTATTTTTCTTTGAACGGAACTCATATGAGTTTGGCCAGCTGTTACACAGGACTGCAACAAGAATGTTTAAATCCGAGTCAGCCCTGTGTGGCATGTATCTTCTATGTTCCAATCTGAAATCGAAGCGATCCTAACTCGTGAAATGCAGGACAGCTTCCCAGAAAAGCAGCAGAAGACAATGAGAACCACAGGAAGCTGAACCTGACATTTCGAGTCAAACTCCACTGCATGAGTGTCCCGAAGCAGTGGTAAGACCTTCAACCTTTCACTGATTCACTTGGATTTTAAAGGAACGTTATTCACTGGATGGCTTCCCTGTAGCAGTCTCCACCACAAAATCTATAGACTCGTGTATGAAATACAATTCACGTTACAAAATCCATCCATCTTACGTGACCACTTCCCCCGTGCAGGGAAAGAGAGAGAGAGCCCACAGACTATTCGGGGAAGCACAGGATATGTGGCAGGAGACACACATACACATCAGGGACACACCAATTCACCTAACTGCATGCTTTTGCTCTGTGTTAGGAAACGGAACTGCACGGTGAAATCAGCTCTACAAACACAGAACCAATGGATTGTGGGCTTTGGACTGTCAGCCCTGGAAATGTGAGACTGCAAGTACAGCCGCGGGGCCACTGCAGTGCAGTCTGACGGGATGTTCCCATCTCTTCCGCTTGACCTCAGGATGGAAGGAAAAGGTTAATTTCTCCCTCAGGTTTCCGCCACACCGAAACGGGATTTACAGGAACGCAGGAACACAAAAGCTCAGCGAGCGTGCAGCTCCATCTTCAAAAGGCCTGTCTCTCATAGCGGCCAGCTGCCCACACAGAAGAGGGCATTAATACATTACGCTTTATTTGGATTATTTTCCCTCTTTTTTTTTCTCTAAAATCACAGCAGCACCAGCATATTCACACATCAGACTCTCACGCTTTATTTCTTTGTAGGTAAATATGCTAACGGATGATTTAAGAACCATTTCCAAGGATTCTGCCTTGGCACCATATTTCTCTACCTAAAAAAAAAATATTCATCTAATTAATACCGAAAGCTCTTCAACTGCGGGCTTATTACTCTTCCTATTTCAGTCCTCATTAAAAAAGCCAATGGACTTTACGTTACAACCACTAACAGTCATAGTGGACTAAGGAATGGAGCCAGCCAATGGTGAGTGAGAGATATTGACGTAAGAGACATCAAAGCATGACATCAATGTAATGCGACACCTGGGCTTCAGCTTGCTACAGTTAAGTGACTAATTAAGTACTTAATAGGGTGTTGGACACATACTTCTTCTGCTGTTGAATGTATTACAGCAAAATGCCGCTGTTATACTGGAGGAGTGAGATTTACAGACTATAAACTCTGTCCTCCTGCTGGCTGAGGCTCTAAAAACCACCTTTCCGTTTTAAACGGACTCCGAAAGCGACCGTAGTCTAGATATAGTTTGAGCAGGGATCATTTAAACAGGGCCCTGAAGATACGGTTCATATTTCCACACTTTCTGCTCCCAGATGTCCCTGTAGGTGAGAGCTTGGCAAAGTGGGGAGGAGGGACAAAGCAGGGGAGCTGGAGAGCGCCGCCCTGCTGGAGACTGCTCAAAGGGTTGCAATTTGCCAGTTTCATGGCATGGTACTTGTGGGGAAATTACCTCCAGGTATCAGCTGCTCTTACGCCTCGCAGCAGTGATCCTGGAGGACAACAGTGTAACGCCATAGTCTGGCTGTTTGTGGGCTATCGGCCTCTTCTCTGCACTCATCTTCGGTGAGGAAGCAGGTACGGGCTTGTTTGGACATTCCCAGGTGACAGTTTGAGACCCAGAGGTAGACACACTGTACAGCCGGGACTGATAGCTTATTAGTCCTGTAAAAAGGTCTTTATGGAAGGTCTGTAGCCTTTCCAGAGATGGAAAGATGGAAAGACACATAAGCAGGCAGTAAATCCCCAGATATCACACTGAATAAAATCACACAACATGAAATGATCAAAGAAATTCTAAAGGCTGAAAGATGCTGTGACAGCTAAGGATGCTAAAGGTGCATTTCGGAGGATACGTACCGACAATAATAGTTCTTTATTCTCAATAAGAATGGACTGAAATAATGCCCCAAAAAAATAATAAGGAATTTAGATTGTGGACTAAAAAGTGACACTGATCCCAGGTCAGTGTCCTACCTCTTTCACAATGTCAGCTACTGACTCGTAACATTATGTTTTGATAATTGGGGGGGGGGGGGGGGGGGGATGGGGGGTAACCCCTCCTTGATATATCTGAGATATATCGGCCTCATGGGGGCAGGGAGAGGTAAGAGTGTCACCATCGATTATGGGTGTCTTGGTGATCAATCTGTCAATTACAATCGACTGACTGCTAAGAGGAGGGTATATACACCCTCAAAGACAGCACTGCAGGGCCGTGGGTGCAGGTCTGCATCAGCACCTCCCCAACACAGCCGCCCAGGTTGCTAAGAGGAGGGTATATACACCCTCAAAGACAGCACTGCAGGACCGTGGGTGCAGGTCGGCATCAGCACCTCCCCGTCAGAGCCGCCCAGGTTGCTAAGAGGAGGGTATATACACCCTCAAAGACAGCACTGCAGGGCCGTGGGTGCAGGTCAGCATCAGCACCTCCCCATCAGAGCCGCCCAGGTTGCTAAGAGGAGGGTATATACACCCTCAAAGACAGCACTGCAGGACCGTGGGTGCAGGTCAGCATCAGCACCTCCCTGTCAGAGCCGCCCAGGTTGCTAAGAGGAGGGTATATACACCCTCAAAGACAGCACTGCAGGACCGTGGGTGCAGGTCGGCATCAGCACCTCCCCGACACAGCTGCCCAGGTTGCTAAGAGGAGGGTATATACACCCTCAAAGACAGCACTGCAGGAGCGTGGGTGCAGGTCAGCATCAGCACCTCCCCGACACAGCTGCCCAGGTTGCTAAGAGGAGGGTATATACACCCTCAAAGACAGCACTGCAAGAGCGTGGGTGAAGGGCGACATCAGCATGACCCTGACAGAGCCGCCCAGGTTGTCACTTCCGCACCCCTGGGAGCGCTAATGAATCTTCCTGGGAGCTGCAAACAGTGTCACACATCATGGGGACGTGATCTCTGACTTCACACTCCATGGGCCTCGGCCCGGGACTGCGGCTGCTGCAAGAAGATCAACCCCGTGAGCGAATGCTTAGTCGGCAGGGAATATATAACGGCAGCTACAAAAACAGCAGAAGCTCACTGTACAGCTGTTTCCTTTAAAAATAAGGTAAGGACAGACCAATAGGAGAGGAATGATGATAATACTTATTATTATTATTATTACATTCATTGATTCCATCTTTCAGACTGTCTCACACTTTTGTTTATGTAGTTAAACATTCCCACTTTCTCACTATCCTCACTAAATATTCTCACAGAAATCCTGTTAAGTATCCTACTAAAAGATATCAGAGTAAGGTTCTTCATTATACTTATACATCCAATTCCATGTCCATAAACTATAATAAACCAGCTAGATGGGCTTGCTGGTCGGCAGATTGCCCAGGCACTAAGCTGAGCAGTGATCTCTGCCCAGCAAAGAAGCAGGTGGTCCTACGCAGTGTCCTGTCACCTGTCCCCAACCAAAGGACCTCAGTGCCACACCTCAGTGACAGGGGGGACTGGTGCAGCTCAAGACCTCAAAAATTTTTACCTCTCATTATATTATATCACTGTTTTTTTTTTTTTTTAAATCTTGTATATGTGACCGGAACACTTTAAACATTTCACTTGAAGTCCAGCAGGAAAGCCTCAGGTGATCATTTTCTAGCAGTACTTTGGTTACTACCTCACTGTGTTGTTATTTATGTTTGTTCATACTTATGTATACATTTGTTATGCCATTTTCTATGCTGACAATCCTAGAGCTGTTAAACAGTGTTTCATTGTTTTTTAAAAACAATGACAATAAAGATCAATTCTATTCTATTCTATTCTATTCTATTCTATTCTATTCTATTCTATTCTATTCTATTCTATCAATGCCCATCTCATGAGGAGCTCTGTCTCTTACTGTTGGTCCTATCTTCTGGGGCAGACCACCAGTCACTCAGGCTCCTCAGTGAACAGCAAAATTAGCACCTAAATCGACTCTCAGACACCGAAATGAATTTCGAATTGGGATGAAGTCTTTAAGGCAAAAGCTCAGGGTTGCCAACTCTGGTCGTCTGGCTGGAGTGAGATTTTTTGCACACACATGCCCACACATTTACATGTATGTAACAGCGTTATTACCTTGCAAATAGTCTATAGGGTTTGCAAAGTACCCCAACAATTCTGATGTCGTTAATTTTAGGTGTGTAATGGAATAATACAGATTTGCCGTAAGATTTCTTGCGTGAGCGTGATAGTCTGAATGATGGGAGGGAGTTGGCCACCCTGGATTCTGCTCTGTCATACTGAACCAGAACTTGTGGCTATTTAATTTTGAAGACACCCCTTTAAATAACGGTGTGGGAAAGCAGCTTCGGACATCCTGGACTGGGGTTTGATTCTTGTCCCCAGCTGTGTGAGCAGCGTGGGCACATTCTGCCAGAAAGAGGCAGCTGGATAAACTGCAATCCCTGTCCTTACATGTGGAGGATGGCCTGGCATCCCGTCCAAGGTGTCCCCAGTACACTGTACTGGATAAAGTGATATGGAGGAAGGGGTGGACGTACTAAGTAACTGCCGATATCTATAAAAAGCCATTTTACATTCTGAAGATTTGGGCGACAACCTCAAGCACGGCAAGGCTACAGAAAGGCGGACGGATGACGGTGGCCTAAATCTGCGATGATTTACAGATGCCGGCAACACACAGCCATGTGTCACTTTGTGGGAATATGCAGTTGGGAAGCCGCCGTTTCGACTTGTAAACTAGGCCACTGCGCTGCACAAATATAGCGCGCGCCGTGATGATTGATATTCGCCAAGCGTCTGGAAGCCATACCTTGACATTACTGCACCCCCTGCGGCGAGTCCACGCCTGCCCAACACAACAACTCTACGGTCGGCGCCGTTGTTAACCAAGCCAAGCCGCAGTTATTTTTTTCCCAGCTGTCCATCTCTGTCACCCGCAACCTGCCGGCTGCCCAGGCCGAACCCACGTGCCCCGTACTCCTGAATTCCTCAACAGGGCGATCGAACGGAAGAGGAGCAAGCCAACTCGGAGCTGGGTTCCCCTCTGTGAAATTACCATTACCAAGCACACAGATGGCCTCCGCACGGGAAAATAAATCTTTTTCAAATATCAATTACACACAGATATGTGTAAAATACTCCAAAACTATGCCGAAATAAAAAAATAATGAATACTCCAATGGCAAGTATAACAACACTGGATGGAGTTAAAGGGATGTGGTTTGGAGTTAATGGGACCTAAATGCAGGTGTAATACTGGGGAAAACAGGCCACCACTGAAATATTAATCTGAATGATTGCCCATCCGTTTTCAGGGGGGCAGCTACCTCCGCTGTCGGCCGGCTGGGCCTAGCTGCCAGAGCCGAAACATGGGTCCTTTACAGGGAGCAGAACAGCACTGGATCACCCCACTGCCTCGATAACTGCCTCACTGGGATTTAACAGCGTGTCGGATTGGGCTCTGCATCACCGCTGACTGGGCTGTTTGTTTAAGACACGGACAGAGAGTCTGAGTAAAGCCACTCCGCTGGTCCTCTAAGAAAAACACAGAAAGGGCCAATCGAATAAAAGAAATTCAAGGTTTTAATTTAATTTGGCGTTTAAAAACGCCACTATTAACCATGACCAATCAAAAAGAGTAAAAAGGTAAAAGCCTTAGTTTTCTTTTTGTTATGACATGTTACATGTTTTTATGATCTGGAAACGGGTTGGTTGTAACTCACAGTTAAATTTGTTACAGCTAAATGAAGATCTTCCAGGGGACATAATTAGTTATCTGGAGACTTTACTTTGTAAAACGTTGACATACAGCTTTGCGATCCATAACAGAAAACGTGCACTTTCTGTTCCGGGGCCTGGGTTCCCAAAGTGAACCGTTAAAAATATGCCAAATTAACGTTAACTTTTCAGCATTAAAGACGCACCAAATTAACGGTACCTTTTCAACGCACCAAATTAACAGTATGTGGAACCTCCCCAGGAGCTATTTTGAAAGCTCTTATAATAAGGTGGTATATGACGTTCACATGCACGTTTTGCTGCAAAATTCTGTGTTCTTACTGTTTAAAAAAAGGTCCATGGAATTTGTGGCATTACCACTCAAGACAAATGGAGCTAAAGAGAAAAGTAAACCGAAGTTTAGAAAAATGCAACTTGTGTTATAAGAGTTCTGTGTAATTGCAGTGTATCTGAGTGCAGTGGCGTACACCAAAGAAAACAGATGGATTTAGCCCTGCGTTTGCTTGTCTGCATTTCGCCTGACAGAAGACAGTCGCAGCAAGAAAAACCGTGGGACCAATAGCTGAATCCGGGGTCTCATTCATTCTTTGAATACCTCTGTCAATCCTGTATGTTTACTCAACCATTTTTGCATAACTATTATATAAAATGCTCTTCTGGTTTGGCAGTTTGCATGATTGTAAAGAGGAAACGGTGATTTTGGTCACAGTGGGCAGGGGGGGGGAGGGGGGTGCAAACAAACATCGATGCCAAATCAAGCAAGGGACAAACCATCAATATTTTTTATAAAAGGGTGCCATGAATCTCCATATAAAAATAAATTCTTAACATAAAATAATGAGCACGAAACCACAATAAGCAACTTGATATACATTTGAGAGAAAAAAAAACAACTTTTAAGAGGTGGGTACAGGTTTGTTTCCTAGCAATCAAACACAGCAGTATTACATGAAGGAAAATCCTGGTTTGTCGTCATGATGCACAGCTTGCAGATATTTTGAGAGAGCCGGGAAACCCGGGGGTTTTTCACTAAGCAGAGGAAAAATCTCTCGATCAGGACGATGGCAAGGCGAGATTAGCTTGCAGCAAGGCCTCCTGAATGTTCAGCTGTGGAGAAAGACTAACATCTTAGCGATGTAGAGTCTCAGCTGAGTCCAAATTTTTTGGAAATTTGGTCTGTAAATCGTGTCAATGGGTGGCACATGCGCCCAGCGAGCCGCATGTCTTATGTGTGGCTGTAGATGTTTACTGTCACTGCAGGAATCCAGGGTGGCTGCTCTCCATGACGCCCCAGGACGGCTGTACCTACAGCTGCCTGCTCACGCTCACTCGCTTCTAGAAACGCATTTTGAAGAATTTCAAGATCACACATTGATCCAAATACTCTTCTGTAGTTCAATCGAGACATAAAGCTACCCTTTGGTCTTGTCTAAAGTTTCCCTTTGTAGAAGATTAAATGTTAAAAATGATAACTAATTTATGTGGGCATTTTTACAGAAGGGTGCAAAATATGTAGAAAGTCATTAAAAATAAGAAGAGAATATCGACTGGATGTAGACTGCAATAGTCACCTGATACAAATACAAACAAACGTTTCATAAATATAAAATATATTAACTGAAGTATAAATGACAGAACAAAAATAAGCCAATGAGCTGCCTGGTGGCAGATGAAGAGAACTCCCGTCTAGCAGATACACTAAACGCCACTGCCCTTGTTAACTCTCCCTGGCTACACACACAGCAATTATTCAGAACTTCAACCAAGAACACATACAGTTGGGTAAAGAAGCGGGGAAATCATTGTAAAGTACTTTAACGTCACCAAAATGTATTTCAACATCACTGTAACTGTAAGTCTGTAAGTCCACTGTAAGTCCACTGTAAGTCTAAAGACATAGCCTGAAAGCAATAAAGAAACAAATACGCAATTTCTACCAACGTTATCAGCCAAGCATTGAGATTCAGCCCACTGCTCGACAATCTCTTTCATGGAGACCCAGAATGTGCTAGAAAGTGAGATAAACCATGTTTCAGGCCCCAGGAGATTAAAAGCAAACATGACTGTAACAGATGAGGTAAACATGCAGGAAGCATAAGAAAAAAGAAAAGTATAAAAAAAACATTTACGAGGTTGCCCATTTAATGGGCACTGGGTGGGGAATCGGGGAGGGAGGGGGTTCTGCCCACAAGGTGGTGAGTGGAGACAGTTAGTGGGTTGGCGAGTTAAAAATGGCCGTTCCCCAAAGCGGCCTGATCTAAGGTGAACTCGGGGGATGGGAGAAGGTTCTGGTGACACCAAGAGCCTCATGGTTCAGCTGGATTTAATTATTTCTGCTTTGACCGACAGCAGAAGCTACATTAATGTGGCCATATGAGGCGGAGTACGCGACGCCCCTGCCAGGCCTGCATCGGCTGTGCGCGGCTGTGTGAGGAGCGGGTGGCGACACACTCCGAAGTTCACCACTGTGATTACAATTCTTTCTCTGTTCGGTGCAGATTCTGGGCACAACCTGATTAATATCCCCCATTAATCAACTACACAACCCCCTGCAAGACCGGTGCAGGTGCCGTAACATTACAGGAAGAGGGGTCATAACACAATATGAAGACACACTCCAATACCCTCTGTGGGAAGAAGAAAACAGGCTCGAAATTAGCATGTCGGAAGAGCCCACAGGCAATTAACCTTGGGGGGTTAAAATATTGTAAAAGGGGGTCAGCATCTGCTGTCTGCATGGTCATTTGACAGTATAAACAGGGATTATCTCCGTACAGCTAAACCACACCGACCCCTGCTGCAAAACAAACCTTTATTCTCCTAACAGTCCCTCACATTAGGATCGATTACTGGGCTAGAGAAGCATCCAGTTCACTGATGAACTATATTTACCTTTCGCCCGTTTCCTGTCTTCCTCGGAGTTTGACTTTGGTTACGCGCGTTCGCCTTCCTGAGAGTGCAGAAGGAGTTTAGCGGTTTGCCCTGCAATTCCGCGTTGTTTGTGTACAGAGGAAATAGGTTACACCCTTAATTATACGTGTTTACTTTTTCCTTTTTCGTTTTTTTTGCAGAAGTAATTATGGTGCTACAGAGGAAAGCTCTTGCATCTTTAGTATTGCCAAGGGTACAGATTAAACACAATGCCACTGTTTCATTTCTTATTCTTCTGAAAATGCAGTTTTGGTTCTCAGAGAAATATGCAACATTGTTAGCCCAGTATTTTTAATAGTGTAGTCGCACATCAGGGAATAAACAGCTAGTTTGGTTATATTCCTGTTGGCGGACTACGTGTGCACTACAGCAGGCGGGAATGTGTAAAGAACCACATGCAGGATAATATCTGAGTGCCATTACACTGCAACATAAACCAATAAAAGGACACTGAGTGACTTAAATAAGATTCTCAGCTTTACTAGGTGGTTACAACCAACGGTTCAGGCCAAGACAGGAAATGGAGCAGACATTCGCTTTCCACTTCCTGTGTGTGCCTGACCACCACATCCTTCACATCCTGATGAAAATGAACTGGGTCTCGCTATAATTTACCAATAATTAAAATCTGAGCAGTAGCTCACAAACAAGTTTATGTCAGGATGGCATATGGGAACCTTAATGGCGAAGAAAGTCATCTATACTGTCTCTATTATTGCTGTATATGTAAAATTAATGGAACTATATGCCAAATACCATAATTATTTACATATGGCATAAGTACCATTGTGTGTTCTGTTGTTGATACAGATTGTGGTAAAAAAAATGAATAAAATTTGCCGTTTACACACAACGTCATTAAACATAATTGTTTTGTTTATGAAAACACTGCATGGCTTTTTCATCATCATGGCAAGTCTGCAGTGGCATTCTGGGAGGGCGGTGCTCAGCAAACCGTCATCGGACGGCACAGTCCCCGTCGTGTGGCAGAAAGGTTGCGCTGGAAAGCTGTGGGCAGCCCCTCCATGAAAAAGCCCACCCCATCCATTTAAACCACATTTATGTTGACAGTAGGGGGCACGTTCCTTGTTAAATGTCAGTCCAATTATTTTCTTAACCAGCCAACAAACTTAAAACATTGGGGTAGCAAGAAAAATAAATTTACCTGCCGAAGCTTCTGTAAGACAAAAGGGCCATATTTCCTCGTACCAAATAGATCTGAGAGCTATTTAATTGCTTTTCCTGTGAATAACAAGCGCATCCATAGAAAAAAAACTTCATTTTAATTCCTTAATGTAATTCGAAGAAAAAATTACTGTGCTGAAATAGGACTGAATAGAAGCTGTTGATAATTTTATTACATAAAAATTCACATTAGCAAGTCTTAAATAATAACCCATATGCTACCTTTAAAATTCCTATTCAGTTGAAGATAAACTTTTATAATACACTACTTTGACAGGAAAATCATTCACGGTGAATCATGTATTCTTTAGATACTGTGCGAACAATATGATGTCAATACGTTACATTTATAAGAAAATGTGCTACCTGACCGAGGGGTTAACAAACTAAACACCATACATATATACAAAAGGCTGATACTTATACCTGATGTACATGTAGCACATACAATATGGGAAAATGGTTGATACTTGTATTAGGGCTGGATGATATAAACTATGCACACGCTTATCGTCAAATGAAACATAAACGATGAGAAAACGAGAAACTTTAATAAACTGTCAATAAGGAACATTGCTTGACGGCACATAATAGCCAATCACTTCAGAGAAATGAATGCAATTCCAACCAATCATACGGTACAATCTATACCAAAACAATGCACATCACATGGAGGAGTTTTGGTGAAACACGTTAGTCATGGAAGAGGTGAGATCTCTTTTGGAGGAATCTTCAAGCGGCAGTGAAGAAGGCCTCAGCTCAGCAGAAACGACATCTTTTAATAAAGGAGATATTGTGGATAAAAAAGGTAAAAAGACCTTATGGCGCTGTGGTACTTCGGCAATTTAAAGTCCGACACGCAACACACCTGTGCAGTGTATTGTAAGCACTGTCAACCAAAACTGGAAATACTGTAAACTCATTTCAGCACCTGAAGCACTGCCATCCAGTGGAACATTCACAATGCAAGCGCTTACAGTTGCACCTGCAACGTCAAGCCCGTCGCCTGGATCGAACAGCAAGTTTCAGTCAGAGGAGAAACCCCAGTGACAAACTGTACTGTTAGCATTTTCTGGTGTTATTTTTGTATCATTTATTTATTTGAATTAGATTTCAGCATGCAGTCCATTCAATGTGAGGCTATTTTTCATGTTCTGAAACTGTTTACGAGGAATCCTAAGGGAATTTTAAGCAAAAATGTAGCTTTGAAAGCAAGGGCATAACTGTAGGGCTAGCGTCGTTGGGGGGGGGGGGGGGGGGGCGGTTGAGGTCTCCACTCATTTAATGGGGTGCAGGGGGTTACATTGGCTGGTTTTGATTACTATGGGAGTTACAGCATCGTGATTAAGAATTTCCTGAAAATGAAGATGTGAATGGGGGGGGGGGGGGGGGGGGGGGCAGGAATGCTGCGAGGGTGAGATGCTGAAGGACCACGGCGCTTGTGGCTGCCATCACGATGGAATCTTTCTTCTCGTTTCATGCTGGTTTGAGCTTCTGGCATAACTCAGGCCCATTACTTCCATTAGAAGGCCAGGGCTCTCTGACAGTGTGATGCAGGAGCCCAAAACCACTGAGGAGGTGCTTTCCTAGGATTAACATTCCCACTGCAAAGTTCGAGGAGAGTAAATTTGAAGCTGCCCTTTGGGTGTGACTACTCCAGCAGGCGTTTGTGGAAGGCCAGCAGGCGTTCCAGCAGCAATGGCTTCTCCACCCATAATGGAGGGTTCAGATTTCCTATGGAACGTTGTCAGTCATGTCCTGTTAGATCCATGAGTTACCCAACACCCATTGTTATATCTCTGCCAGTCTTGTTTGCATTTCCAGTGAGCTGAAGAGTGCAGTGAGAGACATAATGGCCCATGTTATTAGTTCTGCCATGTGGGAACCTGAAACATTCATGTGGAAGACAAACCCTTGTATGAAATAACAGCAGCGGCTGCCTGATGTTCTTCCACTCGTCCTTCTCACCTCACCCATAACAGAGGGTTATTTTTTTTTCCATGTTTTTTTGAAAGCGAACCTCACATAGTGTGAAGGTTGGTTGTTATATACCAGAAAATTAAAGATATACATACAGCTTATGACAGAAGGCAAAGTGGGCCCACGCGGACCCTCCCCAAAAGCAGAGGCAGTGATGAACACTGACACGCTTGTGATCAAACGTACCCTAGCCCCCGCTGGTTCAGCCACTGCACCAACCCCTCACTACAGCAGTGTTACTTTGCGCTTACTCTCCGCATAATTCCATTGAATAATTCAGCTGTTGCTGCACAAACATTGGGAATGAAAGTGGGAAGAACAGGCCCGGTAACCTACATGCCACTTCCCACTCCGAGTGCTGGCATCTGTGCAGATATTTGAAGAAGGGACCCAGAGAGTTTTATGAACAATGGGTAGCTTTATGAAATTTGGATGCTAATATAGGTGGGGGCAGGTGTCAGCGGTCGGAGGTGTTGAGTACTGCCCTCTTAGATATACTTCAATATCCCGAGTGCTCATGTTTAGATTATGACATCCAGTGGCTTTTATCACATTTTTCTCCAAGTGTGGATCCCTGATCCAGCCACCTTCTGACCTCACGCTACTGCAACCGTACAGCCAGGAATTCACCGAAGGTACGGGGGCGTCTTGCCGAAGAGCAAAGGTTCGCCTTAGGAGATTTAGAAGTGAACTCCTGGACAAACCCTCAGTCCCATAAGCAGAAAAGCCACCGGGGATCTCTGCTTATTAGTCTGTGGATATACTGGGCACATATCAAGCTCGTCAGATTCCAGTCCCACCACTGGGAACAGCGCATCTAGGGGAAGCATAACTACAGGGTTTTATATGCTTTCAGCGCTGGTTAGATTCAATGGTTCATCACAAAAAATGAGCAGAACTTAATGCATTAGGTAGCACAGAATTTTGCCTGCCATCTCAGATTTTCCCACCTGGATAATGATGCTGTACTGTAGCATGAAGGGGTTAGGAGGCCAACGCTGGGATTCTCACACACTCAGATCTGGCTAAGAAAAAGCCAAGCCAGAAGAACACAGCCAGACCCTTTAGGTCGTATCTATGGTGTCCCTAAATGAGGTTTGAAGATCTGGAACTGTTAACAATGACTGACTACCTACAGGACACCCTCTGTGGCTAAGAGAGGGAAAATAATAATTTACATAACAAATACCTGGTTACACTTTACTTCAGTGGGAGCAAATATGTAGTATTACACTCTTACTTAATGTATTCATTAACCAGAAACAAAGTGCTACTTACTAATCCTATGTTTGTTCATCATTAATCACTAATAATAGATCATGCTTTTCATGCAGTTAACACTGCATGGTTTATACTTGAGTAGTAACCGAGTTACTATGTTTTTTGTGCCTCCTCAAGTAAAGTGTTACCAAATACCATGTATGCTCATATCATGCAAACAACTTACTAGCCATGACATCTTCTACTCTACTACAAGTATTTAAGAACTGATAATCTTGACTGTCAAGCAGATTACTTTCTTCAAGGGAGCGTATAAGCTTGATTAGATATAGCTTTGGCAAATGTGATTTACATTTTGGGGCAAAAATACTAAACAAGGACTGTCACACCTGGCGAGAGGAAAGTGCTGTGTTTCTGAAATCGCCCCCGCAGAAGCAAATGATCCCTGAATGTTAAGAGTGTTTCTTATTGGTGTTTTTACCAAACACCCTTCAAGAAGGACTGTCACAAGGATGTCACAACTGGCGAGATGAAAGTGCTGCGTTTTGAAATCACCCCTACAAAACAAATGATCCCTAAATGTTAAGAGTGTTTCTTATTGGTGTTTTTACCACTGACTGAACACCCTTTAAGGGACCACAAACCTCATGCTCCTGTGTGCCAAAATATAGTAATTTTTCACCCGTAATTCTCCATATGCCTGCATTGATTTCTTCCATTAGCAGGTTAATTTTTTTTCTTTAAGCACGTACTATATATAAGTGACATGATGGAGCCGTTCCAGAGCGTCGGAAGGCAAACTATTCAGGCAGAGTTCCTCCACTGAAAAAGGATCAGCTTAAATCGCCTTGGACTGAGGCATCAGATACGCAACTAAGAGGGAAAATTAGCATCAATCAACATTAATTCCCTCTATGGAATTAATATCTGAAGATGTGCTTCTTTTGGACTGTTACAGGACATGGAGACGTAAGCTGAGGCAGTGCTTCCTGCCCAGTATCCTGGAGAAAGATATTTGGTCAAAACGGCTCCAGCAGGGTAACCAAGGAAAGTTAATCCATTTGAAATGTAAAGAAAAAAAAGTGATACGACTGTGTGCTTTTCTCTACATCTAACTGGTATGCAAATTTTTCTTCTAACAGGACATGTTATGCAAAAATGACAGAACAATGGTTTAACACCATTCCAACATTTCCCAGAGCGTAACATCCCAAGCAAGGGGAACTGCTTCAAAACTGCAGTGAAACATCCAGTTTCAAGATAAATTCAATGAAAGGCGTGGCTTCCCCTGTCCTACGATAATCACACACAGCGCACACTATAGCTTCAATGAAAGGCGTGGCTTCCCCTGTCCTATGATAATCACACACAGCGTACACTATACCTTCAATGAAAGGCGTGGCTTCCCCTGTCCTACGATAATCACACACAGCGCACACTATAGCTTCAATGAAAGGCGTGGCTTCCCCTGTCCTATGATAATCACACACAGCACACACTATAGCTTCAATGAAAGGCGTGGCTTCCCCTGTCCTATGATAATCACACACAGCGCACACTATACCTTCAATGAAAGGCGT
Source organism: Brienomyrus brachyistius (assembly GCF_023856365.1). Classification (NCBI taxonomy): domain Eukaryota; kingdom Metazoa; phylum Chordata; class Actinopteri; order Osteoglossiformes; family Mormyridae; genus Brienomyrus; species Brienomyrus brachyistius. The sequence continues at coordinate 25,827,141 of NC_064548.1, forward strand.
GGCTTCCCCTGTCCTATGATAATCACACACAGCGCACACTATACCTTCAATGAAAGGCGTGGCTTCCCCTGTCCTATGATAATCACACACAGCGCACACTATAGCTTCAATGAAAGGCGTGGCTTCCCCTGTCCTATGATAATCACACACAGCGCACACTATAGCTTCAATGAAAGGCATGGCTTCCCCTGTCCTACGATAATCACACACAGCGCACACTATAGCTTCAATGAAAGGCGTGGCTTCCCCTGTCCTATGATAATCACACACAGCGTACACTATAGCTTCAATGAAAGACGTGGCTTCCCCTGTCCTATGATAATCACACACAGCGTACACTATAGCTTCAATGAAAGGCGTGGCTTCCCCTGTCCTATGATAATCACACACAGCGCACACTATAGCTTCAATGAAAGGCGTGGCTTCCCCTGTCCTATGATAATCACACACAGCGCACACTATACCTTCAATGAAAGGCATGGCTTCCCCTGTCCTATGATAATCACACACAGCACACACTATAGCTTCAATGAAAGGCGTGGCTTCCCCTGTCCTATGATAATCACACACAGCGCACACTATAGCCACTGCACGGATGGTCTTAGTCTCCTAATCCTCACAACCCTGTATAATAGCATTTCTATAAAGAAATATTAGAAACAGATAACTAAAGCTGCTTAGCAAATTTTTTTAAAGCTTTATTTTTATTAAAAATGTGTGGATCTAATATGTGTGGATGTAAATGGATGATATCCAAATCACTCATCTGTGCGTGACTAATGGTGTCTTTATGTCTGGAGCCCTCTTTTTCTTCTGGAACCTTCTGTCACTCAGTCACGTCCCTCACCAATCTCCCAGTGGGACATCCCTGCCCACTGCCCCAACTGGCCGCTGTCGCTGCGGCACAGGGGGCCCCCTGCCCCTGTCAGCTGAGTCTGTCATCCTTGCTAACTGTGGGAGACTCTGATACACATTATGGGATGAGGCCCCAGGTTCACAGAGGAGACCAGGCACCACATATAGCTGACTTTGTTTACAAACTAATTAAACGGGCCGCAGAGATTTGTAAAAGAATGTACCAGAAGGGGCCAAACTATAAATAACATTCTAACAAACCAAGTGTTTCTTAATGGAAAACAAATGTCTGAGATTCAGCAATTAACCACACTGAACCCAGTCCGCAGAGATGTTTTGCTGCACCATGATACCGAAAGCTTAGTGCTGTAATTAGCAAACAAGAACATCTGATAATATTCACCAGATGTCTGTGATGTTCCACTAATACTGAGGCTAAAAATTGACCAGCTGGACTTTTCTATTTCTCCGAACAGCTTCTCTGCTTCCTAAATATTAAACTGCAGCAATAAAAATCACGGTAGCAGCACTGCTCGCTAAGTGTGGGAAGGAGAGCCGAAAGGGGTGCAGGACAAAGCGAGGATGAACGAGGAGCGCAATGGGACCGTTACGCGATAAAACGGAAGGAGGATCTTACGCTGTGTTGCATTGTAGTCCAGACCATCCTCTGGTAAGCAGTGAAAAAGAAGGAAAAGAAGAAGGGAAGATTTAGTTAAAAAAAGAAGACGCATCAGTCAGTGAAAGGGGGGGGAAACATACCTGGACAGGAATACGACATATATGCATTAGGAAAGGAAACAGGACGTAATGATTTCTACCCCATTGCTTCCTTGGGGTACAATGTAGTACATGTGCATCTCACCCACAATCATAAGGGCCTGTTGAGCATTGGTTTGTGCTGCTGTCACTCAATCCAAAAGTGGAGATTATTGGTCGATCTCTAAGAAGGGACTTCCTGTACCGCCCCCACTATCCACCGGATTGGTGAAACAGAAAATGGCTCCAAGTAATGCAGCTTTTAAGTGCAATTCTGAGTCTGTGCTATCTTTTTTGGTATAGATATTTAGGAATGAATGTTACACTTTTCATGAAACCCAAAGCACTTTACAAGCCAATAAGGAGTCACTCCACCCAGCTGGATGATGCTATGGCGGCCAGTCTGCACCAGTACGCTCACCACAGAGTAGCTAAGGTGGTGAAGGGGCAGGAAAGGATTTACCAGTTAGGGATAGGGGATGATTAGGAGGCCAGATCTGAATGGGTCACAGTGGGCAGTTTAGCCAGGACATCGGGGTACCACCCCTACTCTTTCCAAAGTTGCCCAGGGATCTTTAATGACCCCAGAGAATCAGGATTTCAGTTCTAATATAAAGCACAGCACCATTTTTACAGCACAGCGTCCCCGTCACTGCACTGGGACACTGGGGTCCACACTGAGCACAGGATGGGCTAACCTGTTGGCCACACTGTCCCCGTCACTGCACTGGGGCACTGGGGTCCACACTGACCACAGGATGGGCTAATATGTTGGCCACACTGTCCCCGTCACTGCACTGGGGCATTGGGGTCCACAATGAGCACAGGATGGGCTAACCTGTTGGCCACACTGTCCCCGTCACTGCACTGGGGCACTGAGGTCCACACTGACCACAGGATGGGCTAATCTGTTGGCCACACTGTCCCCGCCACTGCACTGGGGCCCACACTGACCACAGGATGGGCTAACCTGTTGGCCACACTGTCCCCATCACTGCACTGGGGTCCACACTGAGCACAGGACGGGCTAAGCTGTTGGCCACACTGTCCCGTCACTGCACTGGGGCACTGGGGTCTACACTGACCACAGGATGGGCTAACCTGTCGGCAACATCAATACCTCTTCCAGCAGCAACCCAGCTTTCCGAGTTGGTCTCCCATATGGATTCCCTAGTTTGAACTGCAAGCGGTATAGTTGCTGACATTTCATCGCTGTCTTTCATAGTAATAAGAAAAACAGCCCAGTGCAGATTTGTTACGAGTGGTATAGGTGAAACACCTCTGCATGTTGATTGGAATACCCAGGGTGACATATGCAGCAAAAGCAAGCTGATAGGATTCATCAGTTTAATTTGAGGTGAATGTTTTGGTGAGAACAAAGAATTTCCCCCCCAAAAAAAAAGATATATAATGAACACAGAGAGCTGAGACTGCCATTTTACGCTGGAAAGGTCCTTGGAGGGTGACATTTACCTTACAAGCACTGCCTTACTCTCAGGTTGGATCACAAACATTTTTATTACTTACAGATGTCACGTGGCCCTTTGAATGCTACAGCGTTACGGGACAGCAGTTTATCTAAGGTGATAAATGATCTTCATAAGGATGCAGAGAAGTCCCGAGATGCACATAAGCACATTAATCTGGTCCAAACCATAGCTGTGTCAGATATTCCAGACCAAACATACCCTTTCACTCATAACTTATGAAAAAAAAATGAAATGGGTGTTTATTTTATACTGCAGGGCAATATGTATTGTCTTACTTGAGAACAGGGGTTATGAAACTGCAGGTTAGCTGAGAACTTATTGTTTGAGTCCAAAGAAGATGTTTGCTGTATCCTCGAGCGAGTTTCTTCAGCAGGAGAAAATTAGTAACACTGCTAAGGGAAAGAAGAGCTTTCTGCTAATGTGCAAACCTGACTCACAGTGAAAGGATGCTTTAAGGGATCCATGATAGAGAGGAAACTGAGATATTACAGACGATGTACGCTCCATTGAAAAGCAGTCAGGTGACCTCCCTCAGCGCTTCCTTTATGGGCTGAGCTTTCGTAACGCATCAAAAGAACAAATGAATGCATTAAAGCACCTTTTAAACATTCATGCCTCTAAAATATTTTCCTTTTGTTCGTCAAATGACTGGAGGACAGTGAATAAAACATCAGTTCCTTTAGAGTGTCAGAATTGAAACTGCAATAAAGGAAATTCATTACCCAGCTCCTGTTTACTTATGACCTTCCCTCACGAAGAGACGCTCTATGTACACAAATATAAAAGAACAACAATGGATGGAAAATTATTGACACACAGCATTGCACCCCAAGGTATAACCAATGTACCCCAATGTCTGCAAAATCAATAGAGACCGTGACCAGGTGACTGCTACAAAGGATTCATTTCCAGGTTTCCAGAAGGATAAGACGGCGATCCGGCGAATCTAATCAGGAAAATCTGCTCACGCTGGTCACCAGGGACGCACAGCCAGCTCTGCACAGATGTCGCGGGAGCACTGAAGGGGTGGGGGGGCTGCTCTCTTACCAGTCTGTCCAGGCTTGTGCCGGCCGCTGTGGTGGGCCTCTCCTCCGGGCTGTAAGGTCTAAAGCGGGCGTTGAACACGTCCGAGATGCCGCGGCTCGAGCGGCCATTCACTGCAGGCTTTGGCTGCCCACATCCTTGAAAAACCTGCAATTAGAGGAAGAAGCAGAAGCAGTTGCTAAGCAGTGGGGAGACGTGACTTTGCCTCTGCAAACATATATCAGCAGAGCCAAGCAGCACAGCCCAGGGAGGGGGGAAGCATGCTGCCACCCGCAACGGCACCGTTCGGCATGTTTCCTTGTTTTGAGGTTGAGGAATGTTTTCAATATAATTCGGGCCTCAAACACAGGTCATAAATTTAAAAAAAAAAAGGAAAAGAACTAAAAGTCTTGATCAACGCTTTACCTATTCATCTGTGTGCGATCATGTTTATATCAATAACATCCCTTTAAACTGACTGAAATTAATCAATCACCAAAACGCACACACCTCCTGCCGAAAGAAACATTCTACCTCCAGACGAATGCTTCAAAACAAACGTACAAGAAAAACTCGGGAGACAAGATCCACTTTTCATCTGGAACCTAGTCGGGGGCTATGCTGATCCATTCTGAATGAATGCTGGTCACATGGGAATTAACAGAACGTGTGATTGGTCCCTTTCATCCATTCAAGAGAATCTCCGTGGAGTAGAGTGTAGATAGCGTCAGTTATCAGTTCTGTGAAATGCTGAGTTTCAGAATGGCTTGTGATAGCACACCGAATCTGCAGATTTCAATTTTATTTATGGGATTTGATATTATCTCTGCCTGCAGATGATTCACATGACATTCATATATTGGTGCTCTCCCTCATAAATCCTCTCCTACCCACAGTTTTAGCAACAAAATGGTCGATATTAGAGTTCATGATTCAAAGTCTTCTAAATATCGAGGAGAGACACCGTGAAATACCCTTTGAACTGATACTTACCCTTTGCCATTCTGCACGGCCAGCATTCCTGTCTTACAAATCAATTCCTAACACTTCACTCTGGTTTGTGAACCACGACCGAAGATTCAATAAAGCACAAACAACACGTGTCCGTGACGAGCTGCTGCACTGCAATTTCAAGGGTCCCAGTCTTGAGAAATTGAGGTTCATTTTTTTTTTTCTTCCCATGAATAGAGAGGAAGCACAAGGTTAAATGACAGAGACTGAAGCTCTTTAAAAGCCGCCCCCTCCCCCCCGGGGGGGTGTCTGTGAGCTTAACCTTTAGTCGACACAAATCTGATTTCCCTCCCAGTATGGTCTGATGCCACCAGTTTAACTCCGCTGGTCTCCAGCCCAGACGATGATGAAGTGGTTTAATGATATGCGTGACTTTTGCAAGAGGGGTCCCACCTAGCAGTGCCCACCTATGTGCCACCGTGATCGGAAACCAGGGGCACGTCAACACCATAGTGCAGAAGGTGCTTTTTATAACTTTGCCATCCTGAACGAAGCCATTTTCCCAGTTCTGCATTAATGCTCACTTTCGTCATGTGCAGACTGTGTTTATCCTTCTCACTAGACAGAAATTATAATAATAAATTCAGAATTTTTAGTCTTCTAGGAACATGTGACATAAAGTGACCTAAATGGGCTTTAAAGTTTTGCTACTGCTTGACAAATCAATCAGATATACACACAAAATGCTGCGTGCTGTATTGTTAAAAGATTCACATATAAAAAACGCTATTTATGAGTTGTACTTGTCCCAAATGACCCCCCAAAAATTGGATTCTCTCATATTCTTTTAAACACGGTACAGTAATATGCACACAGACAGTAATAAAACTATGATATTCGCTTATTGGCAGGAAGGAATTTGATAGACTCAGGGGAGGCTAGAATTCCCATACTGCCGAAATCCCCCTTTTACAGACGTGTGCAGCATCCTTCAGTCACATAGTATAAATGTCGCGCAGACTTTCAGGAAATGGCGGGCGACCGTGAACGAGCACATGGGCGTGCCGTAAGCGCGCCGGCTCTGTTACGAGAAACCAACTGTCCTATTTCACCGTGACCTTAGCGAAAGCTGTGGCATGACCAGAGGGCGCGGTCACATGTATCGTCACGTCAGCAAGCCTCATCAACAAAACTGCTCGGCAACTAATTGCCAAATAAAAAAATTAAGCAATATGTGCAGCTATATATAAGGATTTCAAGCCAGTATATCAGGCAGAGGTAGGTCAGTACTGTCAGAATACAAATGTAAGATTCCTTCATTTAATATCGCAACGGTAACTTAAAAAAAACGTTCAGGCAAACCATACATCAATGTAAGCATGAAAGGAAGAACAAAAACCACAGGTCAGCAGACAGACCTTGGAGGACACCTGCACGCTGTTGTCCTGCATATTCATGATGGCCTCTGAGATCTTGACGTCGATGGGCTCCATGACGGCCTCGATGTTGAAGGGTCCCTCCAGCCTGTCCGCCACCAGCAACAGGGCATCTGACACAATGGAGGCAGAGAGGAAGGTGAGCGGCACCCTGCACGCACACGCACACGCACACGCATGCACGCACTCCTCTGGCGAGGGTCAGCAGACCTCAGCCTGACAGACGCCAGCCGCGTGTCAGGGAAAAGCCTGGTGTTGCCACGGTGACATTTCAACCAGCCTTCGTTCTCATTTCCCTCCTTTTAAATTTGATTTAACATCCTAGACTATAAAAAACATTTCCCTGGCACAGGAAAACTGGATGACCTCCCTGAGTTTGTCTGGGAAAAAAAAATGTCGTAAACATGAAAAAATGAGAAAAGGAGAGTTTTTAAAAATAAAACAGGCTTCATGACACTTCCCAGAGAGACAACTTATATCCAACTGAGCTGAAGAATAGGAGAATATTATTTTATTTTTACGACACCACTCCTGCACAGAGGAATCACTGGTATTGCCAGTTATTATTAGATTAACGTAAATACAAGCGTGTGTGCAATCGGAGATGCTCTTTGCATCATCCCTAATTGTAGCTATTGTTCAGTTAAAAATACAAGTGCAATCTGGTAGCTGGTTTAGATACTGTGACAGGTATCCTGCACAACCTTTGTCCCGAGTGGTCTTATTAGTGCAATACACAGAGGTGAAGGAGATTAACAAGGGACTAAAGTCATCCCATCGTGGGCTAGAGAGGTGAGGAGAGCGTCAGTGAACTGCAAGGAAGCAGAGCTGGAGATGGGATCCACTCCGGGGTCTGAGCCAGCAAGAGGTGTGTTATCGTATAACGCGGAGAATTAAAACACTAAACATGCTTTCTCACTTCCCACATCCTGCTGCTTGCAAACTGGTGCCAAAATTAAACTAGAGGCAAAAAAAGGAAATCACTGACGATTCTGTCTCAGTTATGACTGCTGGAAGAAAAAACAAGTAATTTCGTTGACAGTAAATATTTCACATATATTAAGACAATATGACACATTTTATTCAATATGTAATAAAAGACTCAAAACATTAATGCACTAAGCAAAATGTACAGTAAACATTCTGAAAAGACTCTGATCCAGCCGTAAAACTGTAAAAGACCCAACTGCCAAAAGCTCAGATCCAAATAAAATAAAGCAATTTTATTTGCTCTCAAATCCATTCAGGAGTTATTTCAAACATCACATTTTCCCTTCTGTAAATCCATCTACTCATAAACAGGCCTTTCCCTGCGGACAGAAAGGAAACACTTTTCATAAAATGTAGCCTGGTCTTCCTCGTAACTGCTGGCTTTCCCATCTCCTGTGCTGAGCGCCGTCAAAGGGAATGTGCCAACCCCCAAGCAGGCCGCTCCCTTTCGCATACAACTCTGCGTCTCCCCGACCAGAAATCGCAAACCTGCAGTGCTCAGGACGGGAAACTTCAAGACTTAAGTATCAAATGGCTAAACTTACCCAACAAAACAGCAACACTAATATAACAATTTAACCGATATAAAAAAACCCATCCATCCATCCATCCATCCATCCATCAACTTCCGCATATCTTTGGACTGAGGGGCAAACCAGCGTACCCAGAGGAAACCCCAAAATGACACAGGGACACCATGCAAACTCCACACACATGTATGTATGTATGTATGTATGTATGTATGTATGCATGTATAAACATTGATAAACAACAGAAATAACTCTACAAAATCCAACAAAATAAATAACAAATAAATAATCATTCATGGCCTCTGGCTGTCAGGAAAGGCCAACCTGGATCTTAATGACGTAGTTTTCATACAGAATGAAGTCAGTCCGTTATGGGCAGGAAATTGGTTCTTTGAAAAATGTTGGATAGAACAACAAGGCAAATGGGTGAATAAATGTAAAGTCCGGCTGGGTCAGATATAAAACAATAGTAATGAGCACATTCATTTTGAGCATAGTTACAATCTGCATGAAGACCACCCTAATCTAACAAACTAGTACCCTCTCCAGTGCAGCTGAATCCTCTATTCATGTATCTCTACATTGATTTATACTCAGCAGAATACTTATGGATACGAGTCTCATACACACATTCAGGTCAGTCTGCCAATGATCAACAATCAGAATCAGAGGCAAAACAATTGGATTCCATGACGACGATCAGTATCGCTCACTGAGAATTATATTCAAATCTACGACATGCAACATATTTTATCTTTCATCTCTCTGAATTTCTGTATAATAATATAACACTTTCGTAGCTATTGCTCTTTTAGTGGAATCGACTATGTTATAATACGAGAATTGGTTACAGGATAAAAGAATGAGAAGATTTTTGTGTAACCTCCTCCAACATCATATAATATACATGTGACTAAATACACAGCCTGTCCACAGAAGGCTCCATACCTTGGGGTGTTTTTGCTACTACCAGCGTGAAATAAAACCAGGAGGGTCTCTGTGTGTATTTTCAAATTGCACCTACTAACACGGCAGACATCTGAACCGTGGCCTCGCAAGGGAAACGGGCATATCAACCCAGCCAAGGGCTCAGTTACAGAGCCAATGCGCTGCGGTGTGGTGTGGAACCACAAAAAAATGATTAGCCCATCTTCAATCAATCAGACGGTAACCTCAGACAGGAGGGGCAAACAAGCACCGGCGTCCTGCATGCCTCTCAGATACATATAGCAGTAGGCGTCCTCTCAATAGCGCATTATCAAATGGCAGCCGCAACTTAAAGTGCAGCCGTGTCATTAAAGGTTGGTTATAATTGGTTATACATTACAGAATAACAGACACGCATCCTCCAGCGATGAACAGAAATAAATATGCTTTAGAAACAAATTCACTTATGTTGAAGCATAAGTGATTTCAATGCCTCTTTTGGACATTTTGGAGAAAAAATAACAGGGACATATTCAGCCAGCTGGAAAATGCTTTTTATCGGCTGAATAATGCAAAAGAGCATCGCCTTGTTTAACAGCAACCGAGAAAGCCCGTTCGCTGAAAAAACATCACTTTTCTCACTAAAAAAAAAAACAACATTATTTCAAACTAAACATTTTTCCTCTAGATAGTTCCTGCTGTCTTTTTTCTGAGAACAAACTAATAGTCACTTTTAAAAAAAAATGTAATTTCTACTCGGTGACCCCCAACTTTGTATCCTGAATTTAATTTCAGCGTTTTCATTAGTTTTGTTTTTTTTTTTTCTTCAAAAATTTACATCTAAATGCTTTTAATTAATGAGGCTAGTCTCGGGTTTCAAGCTATGCCGTTATTTCTCTTGTCAGCCCAGTGCTGCGGTGAATGTTTATTCAATGACAGGTTAAAAAAGGACCTTCGAGAGCGCAGAGAAAGTCATAAATCCAGGCTTAATAGCTGCAGCACGGACAGCACCACCGCGTCGCGCTTTTCATGGTTCAAGGCAGCTGCGGGCCGTTTTTAAACACAGAAACCCGGATCGTCGCTCTCCTTGTGGGTAAACGCTGTGCTTGAAAGCGATTCGTCACCAGCGGCTTCTCCTCCCCTCGCAGCAACAAGCGGCTTTTGCGCATCGCTGTTATGTCGGCACACAGCCGAGCGCCTTTTCGGCCTTTATGGGTGCTCTGTTCGCCTATGCTACCCTAGCAGCCTTCTGGGGGAATCAGTCCCGCAAATGGGCGGGCGGTAACAACTTTCCTTTATTTACTGCATTTTCCGTCCAGTTTCCTCTCCCGATCCGCCTTCCAGGTCTCCTTGTCGTTGCTTATATTTACAAAGGACCTTCAGATCGTCTACCGTACAGCGGGAAGGCCATCGCTACTGTGATTTCACGCATACTAATCCAAACATTACAGGAAACAATTAATAATAATTGTTTAAATGCATATGCAATCCATTTGTGCTTCTTCACACTGGCATTTCCGCATAAATAAAAACCGCATTTCAAATATTCGATAATTGAAAAATGATTTTTTTTGACATACTGTAACATAAACCTCATTTATGTAAATAGGAAACAGATAAAAACTGCCTTTTTGTACTTGCAGATATTTATTAGCTAGACCTTGGAGATTGCAATTAATCTAATCATCATGTTAAATGCCCTTATAAATAAACCATCATCTGCTGGTGTTTTGCAGTATGTGCATTAATGAGGAAAGCAAAGAAAAGTACCAGGGCAGCAGTGACCAGCTGACGCAAAACCTCGGGCGGACCTACAGCTTCCCGTCTGGCTGCGATGGGACCGTCACGGTCAGAAGGGGGCGGAATATCTAGTGCTGCCTTCCATTTACCTTGGAGGTGAGACGTCACAGCTGAGAGTGACGTCACACCCGATTTAACCACGTTCCAGTACGGCAAGTCGCAAAGTAATTTAGCAAGACCAAGGACCTGTTACAGCAAGCAAGAATTCTTGCTTAGCCAGACAACACTTAGACTTATGGGGATGTGGCATGTGAGCCTCGTGGGGGGGGGAGGCTGTGGACGGCGCAGACACCCAGGGTGGCTGTTACCAGTGGCGATGGGTCGGGCCGCAAATAAGACTGTTAACATTTATTGGATTGGCCCAGGGGGCTCAGCTGGTGAGCAGACAGCAGTGTCTCCCTCCAGCATTAAGACAGGCGGAGATGAAAGATAGGGAGCACACAAGAGCTCACAGCTGTGTACCCGCGACTGAATAGCGCATCATGACAACACTGACCCCCCGACTCCCCCCCTTGACTGCCCGCCCCCCACTTCTAGCCGATCCAACCAGAGAAATGGGAGAGTAAGCACGATCTTCCCAAAGAGCATACCAAGGATTTGATGTACCTGTGTTTCTGCAGCTTTCATGTCTATCTCTCCTGCGTTCACCCCGCATTCACAGGGCAGAACCCAACAGGAGGAAACCTTCTTTATTAGCAGAAGACAGCAATGTGACCCTCTATTTTCTGTGCCTTTTTTGTTTCCTTTATGGGTTGGGACAAGGGAAAAATGTATATAATTTTTATAATTTGTCAGAGCACTATTTTAATGGAAGTAAATGTATTTGTTGTCTTGTCAGAATGGCTGCCATTCCCTGCATGTGTCTCTGTTGCATTAGTGTTATCTCTGCTCATGGTACTGCAACCCAACAAAGAGAAAAGCCTAATTCTACACCATCACCATCACCATGTAACACGTCTGCCTTCCAAACGGGAGCAATTCTCACACAAAGTTAGATAGTAGCCTAACTGCAGTTTAGTCTATTAAACTTCTTCACGCCTCGCACATATGAAATACATTAAATTGTGTTAAATTTATAATGAACTTACAGTGGACTTTGTTATATTAAAAGGACATAGTTGGGATATTAGTGCTTTTTTTTTCTTCACTCTTATGTCTGTGTTTTCTTTTACTGTTGACCTTGACCACTGTAGCATACCGGGGAAGCTAGCAGCCGTGAAAAGGTCTCACTGTTGATCCCGATGTCGATGCAGGGATGCAGTTTGCCTGGAACGCTGACATCTGGATTCTTGTGGAGGTGCAAAATGACCTTTTTGTGAGAGGCCTCTCTGGCCGCTGGAACTCGGTTACATTGTTTGTTTTGGTTGGATTTAATCATGGTCAGCTCTCAGAGAAATACTCGCACTCCTGGTTAAAATTCTGCCTGACAGATGCTTTTGGAAGAAGCCCTCCTCCCAAATAGGGGGAAAAAAAAGGTAGGAAAAAACAGGAGCGACCGGACTGTTCACACACAAAATGGTACCATGCATCATCCAGCTGCTTACCCTGGTCAGGGTTACGGGCCGTAAAATTAATAATAAAAAAAAAAAAACACAATTATAAGAGGACATTCTGTTTACTGGACGTGGCAAATACAGCTTACATTTATCTTTTAAAAATAGAAAAACTATTAATCATATTACTAAAAGAATTATTTATTAATCTGTCAGGTAAATACATATCTGATATGATTCTGGTTGAAACCTAAAATACCTATACATTTAATACCTAAAAATGTCTTGTCATTCAAGTCACTGGTTGTCATGTCCTGCCTGTCATATCCACCTGATCCTCCTGTCTCCTCCCTAGCGTGACCCTAACAAGCCACGCTTGTTACTAGTTTCTTACCTCTTGTTCGTAACTCTCATTTTAATCAGCCCCAGCTGCCTCTTGTTAGCTCCCTTGTTAGTTTCGTATTTATGTGCTTCCCAGTCATGTGTTCCACAGTTCAGTCAATGAACCCTTCTGGTTTTGCCCCAACACCTGTCCTCAAGTCCTTCGTCTCTCAAGTCATGAGAGAGGTTGTATACAACTAATTCATACTCTGGAATTCTTTCACAGATAAAAGATAAACACCTTCACGTTTCAGCTGTGTGGAGCTACTTGAAAACCATCTGGAAAAAAACATGCAAACAACATGCAAAACTGAAGAAACTGGGATGCAATGTCCAAACTACATTCAAAAGAAAATAAAATAATATCTTCCAATTAGCTCTGTGGCATTCTTAATGGAAAATCAACCACCTATAAATGGGCGAGTATTATATGTTCTAATATATCAAAATATGAATGTACTAATATTAATGTAGTAATATTTTGTTGCTTCCTGTCTTAAACCATTACTGCGTTGTTCCCTGCCTTGCACCTGTAGCCTCAAGGATAGACTCCGAGCCTCAGTAGGACAAGTGGTTACAGAAAATGGATATTAATATATATATAAAATAACCTTTGATTACAAATGGCAGAGCCTGTCTTCATATGAGCTTCATCTCTTTGTTGTTTTCCTTGTGATATTTGGAAACTGTGTTGAGAATCTAACACTGGACCTATCAGACAAATCAAATACAGCCTTCATGGGCAGGAGGCTTGCTAATCCCTTGTAATCCAAATTAGCCCGTCCAAGAGCAGATTTTTCAGCATGTTACCAAGAATTCACTTTCTGTTTTGCACAGATGACGACACTGTGTTTTTAGCATGAAAAGCATAATATAACTGGCAGAAATGCAAATTATATCAGAATGCCTGAAGTACACAGAAAGATGCATGGAGTGATCAGATTGGGTGGAGTGGGGGGGCAGGGGGAGGGGGGTGGATGTTTCAGAGTCGGCAGACAGCTACCTTTTGAAAATTAATTTTATCCTTACACTTAATGGTAATGACCCCGACTTAAAGAGCCTCAGTGTCAGACAACTTTATAACCTTCTAGGAAAATTCACAATAACAATCACATATAAAGCAGCCTTAATTAATTTTTACTAGCGCAATGCAATAGCATTTCATTAACAACCAGAGGTACATTAACACTATAGGCACCTTCGTTTGTTTTCACAGTCTTGCACAGATGACAAAACTGGAAAAATGTGACAATGATACCTGGGAAAGGTATTAAGAAAAAAATACTCTATCAGGCGACTGCCATTTCTGCTTCAGTAACACTTCAAGGACAGGAAACTCCGAACTTATAGTAAGCGTGATAAACAGCCTGTATGGTTGCTGATTTTTACACTCAGATGGTTGTAAACACGGCTTCAAATCAAGGCTATAAGATTTTCTGCATGCATCATAAAGTTTAATCAGCTGCAAACAAGTAATTCAGACCAACTTTCATTCACTTTCATAAAATTCAATAACCTCCCCAGGAAGATAAAATGCAGACCATCCAAGCTTTACACAAAAACAGGGTGTAGACAGACGTGTCCGCAGTCACTCCTGTTTGTATACATTGATTTTTTTCCGATTTATTGGAAGACAGGAGAGTTGCCCTCTTAATCGTTTGGTGTGTGACGGACACGTACTCTCTGACCTACATATCAGCCTAAAGATTCAGAGAGTGGTCCTACCTGAGAGACTGGTGCTGAGTGTGGATGGGTTGCCAATGTCCTCATTAAACAGTGCATGGGTGGGAAAAGGGAAGGATGCATGGGAAGGCTGAAAGACGAAAGGTCTTCCTTGCCACATAAGGAGAATGTTCCAGGCAGATAAAACACTAGTCCTCAGTACTGGGGGACAGAGACCACATGACGCCCCCCATTGGGGCAGCAGCTGCTTTGAAGTGCCTTAGATGGCCATGATCAGTGAGAGGCCAAACTGGGTCAGCACAGACCCCTATGAGTGGCACTCAAGTCCTGAAGGCTACTCAGCATCAGAAGTTCCTCTGATCCTGGAACATGTCCTAGAAAAAGAGTAAGTACATATATGTATTTGAATGTGTGTGTTTGTGTATATGTATGTATGTATGTATATGTTGACCTCCATTTTATTAGCACCTCAAGCACGGCTCCTCATGAGATCAGGGTATCTGATAAATGACATCTTAATAGATCCTTTAATTCAGTTCATCAATACCACAAACAAAAAGATTGACTTGTATATATTCATGTGGGGGGGCATTTAATAGTGCAGAATATAAGAGCTGGCGCAAAAACAGTAAAGATTATACTGCAGTCAAATGTGTAAGGAAAATAAGCAGAAACCGTCTCACATGCTCTGCTCTAGAACACCAAAGAGCTCCACTGTCTGCTGCTGACCTTCACAGAGGAACATACTCGCATGTCAGAAGGGAGCTGGGAGCGAGCAAAAACATGGGCTATCTGGCAAGGAGCAGGGAGGGAGCAAAAAGGTGGACTATCTGGCAAGGAGCAGGGAGGGAGCAAAAAGGTGGACTATCTGGCAAGGAGCAGGGAGGGAGCAAAAAGGTGGACTATCTGGCAAGGAGCAGGGAGGGAGCAAAAAGGTGGACTATCTGGCAAGGAGCAGGGAGGGAGCAAAAACATGGACTATCTGGCAAGGAGCAGGGAGGGAGCAAAAACATGGACTATCTGGCTGGGAGCAGGGAGGGAGCAAAAAGGTGGACTGTGTGGCAGGAAGCAGGGAGGGAGCAAAAATGTGGACTATCTGGCAAGGAGCAGGGAGGGAGCAAAAATGTGGAATTTCTGGCTGGGAGCAGGGAGGGAGCAAAAAGGTGGACTATCTGGCAAGGAGCAGGGAGGGAGCAAAAATGTGGAATTTCTGGCTGGGAGCAGGGAGGGAGCAAAAAGGTGGACTATCTGGCAAGGAGCAGGGAGGGAGCAAAAACATGGACTATCTGGCAGGAAGCAGGGAGGGAGCAAAAATGTGGAATTTCTGGCTGGGAGCAGGGAGGGAGCAAAAAGGTGGACTATCTGGCAGGAGGCAGCAAAAATGTGGACTGTGTGGCAGGAAGCAGGGAGGGAAGAAACATGGACTATCTGGCAGGGAGCAGGGAGGGAGCAAAAACATGAACTATCCGGGCAGTAACGGAGGGAGAAAAAATGTGGACTCAGGACTGAGCTGAGAAACACTGCTTTAGGGATGATGGGATTAAGCTGGCATGGTGAAACCGTTTGGTGCTGATTCAAATGTGTTCTTTTGGTAAGAATGTTAGCAAAGAGGTTTAGGAGCTTGTTGGGATCCAACTGTGGCAGACTAAGGCCCAAGGAGGGACATGCACAGTTTATACCCCTGTGAAATGTACTTAACTTATACAGCACCAATAAAACACAGTAATATCCCGCTATTGAAAGGATAAAGTGCAAAGGCACTGACTCATATAAATGTGTTTGATGAAAGAATTTTTTATGTACGATATGAATTAGTTTTAGTCACAGGACATAATCTGTTATTTTGGGAGGAGATGCAATGGCGAGAACAGAAAAGATTATTTTACCGCCTTTTCTGAAGCCACGAGCAAAATGCAAGCCAGCAGAGTACAAACTCCATAGGATATAATTACTAATAGCAAATGGGAAACGTAAGACACACTTTAAATGACTGTCACTAAAACTCTTGTCGGTGGAGGCAATGGTTGCTTTAACAAACCATACCACAAATATTTTGATAAAACCCGTTCTTTCGGTGAGCAGCAATTTTCATATCATAAAGTTGCATACTTTGGAACACGTCGCCACCACAAAAACACAAACCAACATGCTGATTGCATTTGCAGATGTTTCTCATTTTTTTTTGTTACTGTAATACGAGAATTCTTTGGCTTCCTGATGTTGCCTATTTACCATTTTATAAAAAGCCTTTCCGGATGTAACCCAAATTGCCTTTTAAAACCAACTTTGGGAAAAAAATCATTTGGCAAATGGTGAATACATTGACTGAATAGGTCACATTTAACAGGAAAGACTTGGAAAGGTGGTGGAATTAGGCAGGATGTGAGGCCTGTCATTAAGATGTGGTCTGGGAGTTAATGCTCGTTATTGGTAAATGATGAGAGTGAAGAATAGCGAAGTGTTTGAGAACTGCTCCGCAGAACATAACAGCATAATTAATTGCTGTTTTGGTGAATCATGTCTTTATTTTAGAAGATGATCACTAAAAACTTTTTCATGGCTTTTTGTTACCGACTATTAAGAATGGTCTGTAACATCAGAAGGTGCACAAATAATATAGTATAGTATAGTATAGTATAGTATGGTATAGTATAGTATAGTGCTATTACTAACCACAAACTAATTCTTAGTTACATACTGATCTCATGTTAATTCATCAATAATGAATCGTAACACATACGTTATCTCAAGCATTTGCTATATGTTTCTATATCTAATTCTGTAAACCTTTGTGAACTACTGAAGGAACTACTGAAGGAACTAGTAATGAATAACAGAAGTGAAATACTGATTTCATGTTTGTTCATCATTAATGAATTGTGACAAATTAGGGCAAAACCAATCCTGGAGGCTATGGGTGCAAGGTAGGGAATAACCCAGGATGGTGCACCAACCCATCACAGGGCACACTCACACACCAGTCACTCACACATACAAGGCAGGGAATAACCCAGGACGGGGCGCCAACCCATCACAGGGCACACTCACACACCAGTCACTCACTCATACAAGGCAGGGAATAACCCAGGATGGGGCGCCAACCCATCACAGGGCACACTCACACACCAGTCACTCACACATACAAGACAGGGAATAACCCAGGATGGGGCGCCAACATATCACAGGGCACACTCACACACCAGTCACTCACACGTACAAGACAGGGAATAACCCAGGATGGGGCGCCAACATATCACAGGGCACACTCACACACCAGTCACTCACACATGTAGTTTGGTAACTCCATTTAGTAACTCTATGTTTTAGGACTGTTTGGGTAGAACTTGAGAACCTGGAGGAAACATGACACGGAGAGAACATGCAAACTCCACACACATGGAACCTTAACGACGTTTTGAACCGAGGTCCCAGAGCTGTGATGCAACAGCGTTAATGACTGTAGCACTGTGTCACCCAACTCTAATGAATATTTGTGATAAAAAAGGAATTTATATTATATTAAGTGTTGATGTTTTTGTGATGTTAACATTCACCTTCAGTCATCACCAATGAAACCTGCCAGCAGGAGAGAATATCAATATCAGACTCTTAAGGCCAAATATTTTTTCTTTGATTAAAATATCGATTTCTAATTTATTCCTGGTTTATTGCTGTGACATCACTGACCTACAGTTCTTTGAACTTGAACACTGTTAATATATTTTAACAAACTTTTAGATTAGATTACCGTGCTCAAAATCAAGTCACACCATGTTTACAGAGAAAATGTTTCATGTTATGAATACCAGAGTGCAACTTTTGAGGGTAGAATAAAGGTACCTTTCCAACAACAGGGGCTCACTCGCTTACGCTGGAATAACGTAAAATACACCCGCAGTATGTTTCTGACAGCTATTCGCATATGAGACACTACAGGCTTGACTGGTACGTCTTTGTCCTGACATTGATAACGATACTCCCAGTTCACCCAGCAGATGGCACGTATAATGGGAATACAGCATCCCAGACTAATGTACCTTTGATGCCACCCCAAATCTCTCACAAAGAGCTTCCATGAGATTCCATGAGAGGCTTTTTACGGATCACCAGGGATGCAAGCCTTAGTATTTATATTAACTGAGCCCCATGTGCCAAAGTACTGAAGCATTCCACGGAGAATATCACGCAAGCAAACAGCTATTTAAGCCCATTTACTCTGCTGTTCTAAACACTGATGCAATACATGCTTTTACATGATACATCTGTCAAATTCATACTTGTGGCCAAAGGCTCCATGGTCCAGTTGCTCTTAGCATTTCCCTGGAATCCCCTGCATCGTCTCAATGTGTGATTAAAGTGTTTAAAAATGTACTCAGTAGCGGATGTACTGTCCAACCAGACATGCTACAGAGCTGCCCCAAAATCTTCGTAGCGATACGTCATTTTGGGTCCCCGGAACGATGCCAGCATTTTTCACCTCCTTGGACAGTTTCCCCTTTTCTCTCCGCTGCCACTACGACTTCACACCAAAATTGCACTCCATCATTTTTTACTGAATTTACCTGTGACACTGATAACTGCCCATTGTTAATTTGCGAGAAGTATATTAGTGATTCTTCCGTTGTCACAAGTAAAACACGTTGGGAAAATCTACATTAAAGATAAATTTAAGATAATGTTAGACAGCTGCGTGCTCATCATTTTCGGTTCCACCACTGTGGAAAAGCACAGCGTTCAGAGGGCAGAGAAAATGGCTGAACCCTCCTTATTCTACTCGACAATGTCCTGAGCTGTTCTCCTGCACATACGGTGGGTTTCTGAAGCTGCTACAGCGTGAAAGACGCCACGGTCCGGTCTGATATGACACAGACGATTTTCTCAGATGGTTCCAGCGGTGGACCTGAAAAGTGTGCCTTGAATTGGAATCACTTCAAAGGCTGGATGTCGACATAAGCATTTGGGGATAATATTTGCCGAGTCAGCACTGGGTGTTGCAGATGTATTGTAATATTGTAGCTTTTATTAATGCCCCAGCAGGTGCAAATTAGTCTATGAACAACAGCTCTACACTTTTTTCCCTATGAGAATGTGAAGGAACGACTGTCAGGTGAAATAATTGACGTTATAACTGAGCATGACTGCAAACGCAGGCACCAGTGTCTTTCAGTGAAACGCCACCACGGGTGTTTTCACCGCTCCCTGAACCGACGGAAACCTGCGTGTCAGCGGGAACCGTCCCGGAGATGCCCACCTTGTAGTTGCGCTTGTAAAAATTTCAGAAAATTTCACTCGATGTTCAAGACTTGACAAAATGTTACATGTACTTTATGTCATACTTTATGAAATTGGCAGGCTGTTTTTTTTTTAATCTTAACTCAATGACTATTATAAAAATCAAATGCTCTTATTTGATTATTTATGTGTATGAAAATAAAATCTGTTACTCTAAGTATTTAATTATTTAATTACTTGCTTGTTAGAACAGCTTTCCCAAATAGTTATGCGACATCAGATTTAAATTACAGCAGTTAATAAGTATCAAGACCATTTTAAAGTGTCAGCCGAAAGTAAAGAAACACATTCAGCTGATGTGAAGTGAAGTGCAGAGCTGGAGAGCAAAGTAATGTGTTACAATAGGTGACGATCCATTTGATTGTTACTGTTCCACCTTCAGGTCTAGCAGGAAATAGCTGCATGAACATTCAGAGTCTTCATTTGAGTTTTTATGGCTGAGTTTCAAGGGTGAAGATTTTAAATTAATGTAACATTAGCTTTGCCACTTGCAGGTGATCCACTTTTACTGCTCTCCTATTTTCATTTGCACATTCCTTTTAATCACACACTATTCACACCAGCCATTACACGGTGTGAAAAGTTTGCAGCCTACAAAATTATCACTTTGATGCATCTGACTTGGAAACAAAATAGTGGTGAGTCACTTAATGTTTGTGAAATTAAAAGCTTCATACTCTCAGTTCTTGGAAGTTTGACAATGTACCTGAGTATATAAAAACCCGACTGAACAATTTTTTAAACCCTACTTTTGAATCCTTTGTGATGAAAGCAGGTTACATACTAAAGATAAACTGAGCCAGCTGATATAAAGTGAATGAACCACTGAATCTTTTTACTTTACTCAGTGGACAATTTCTTGTATAAAGTACAATTCAGTTTATTGACTTGTACACTTCAGTCAGTTCTCATATATATTTAAGAAATAATAGTCAATACTCAAGACAAAAATGTCCAGCATTGCTTTTCTTAAGCTTCCTTTTACTGGTTTCACAAAATGTTCAGAATCATTTTTTAATGATTCCTTTTTAAATGAATGCCAAAAAAATAAAGCTTAAAAGCACCTGTGGGATTTCATTTTCAACAAACCAGACAGGTGAAGGCTACTATTGGTAAATGGCTTGGGAACCCTTACAGAACAGTGTACTGTACCTTAGTGAAGCAGAAATCAAATCAATAATATAAGGACTAAACAAAAACAGATTACTCAGACGTCCCTTAATATCGTCAAAGAAAATGATTTTTTAATGATCTTCACGTTGGTGTAAAAGTATGACCAACTATGTCAAAGCATGTCAGCTTAACGTGAGCTGAGATTTCGAAATGCTTAATTGATGAGCTCATGTTTGCAGTGACCATTCAACGTAGTCATGCATTTGTGGACTCGATTAATAACACACCTCGTTCTGCTAATTAATTCCTCATCAGGTTATCTGATTAATTAATTAAGTAAGCTGGAAGTGAAATCAAAGCAGCCCTAATCTTAAATTATGTTTATTTTTCCTGAGGAAACACTTACTACCCAGATAAATAGCTTTAAACATTTTCTTTGACTGCACAAAACAGTTCTGCAGAATGCAGTAGCTCGAAAATACCAGATCCGTTATACAAAGACTTGAACGTTGACCCTGTTCTGAGGCATATGTCACATGACGACATGGTATCCAGCCTACGTCACACATAACTCTGAAAGAAGATCCGAGGAATGTCTCAAGCATTTGATATTTAACTGCAAGACACTTAAAAATTGTTTGAATTTTAGTTATGTGCTACCTGAGTTATTTCTTTCGGTAAAAGCAGCCTAAGAACAGAGATATTTTTCCTCTAAACTGCAGGCTTATTAATGAGTGGGTACAGGCAACATTTTAATTACCCTCTACTTTAGATCAAGGTAATAAAACAAAATCACCGTGGGAGGGTGTGAGGGAGGCAAGGTCGTATCGGGAAGGAGAGTCAGGTGACCTAGACCACCTGTATTGATTTGTTCCACCTGTCACACTAATTTTCAACAATTTGTGTATATCGGCGTGTTCTATTTTTGGCTCCATAACCGGGACCACAAAGTTAACGGCAGGATCCATAACCGCCATTCACACACTCGTCCTGCTCTGTTTTTTTCCTTCACAAACCTGTCTCGTCTGTCTGCCTGTTTACTCTAGTCCTTCATTGTGTCCTCATCTATTCCAGAAAAGGGAAAACAATTGAATGATGGTGCTGCCTGCCGTCTAGTCCCCGTGTCACACGGACTTCTGTCGGTTGTCCTGACCAGAGACGCTGCCGTTAACAGACACTCAGGCCGATGAGGCAGTGACCACACCTGCGCAATTAGGTCGACATGGCAAGCTGGAACCTCCTTGTCATTGTACAAGCCAGCTGAGATTAGAGACAAGGGGGAGGGGTTAGTGTTAGCCAGCAAACATCCACAAGTAACCCCCCTTTCTATCTGACAAGAAGAAACAGGTTATCTTGTTCATACCTGCCATATCTGTCATTGACACTATCAGCCGCTCAGTCATTTGGAAGGATGGAGCAATATAGAAACTTGTTGGGATTCGCGACCTCAAAGGGAATACTGAATGCGCGTCGTGAGGGAGAAGAAAAAAATGTGTAAAAGCAATTCGTATCTCAGATGTGGTGTCAGTGCAATTCCAGGAAGTGTTGCCCTGGGTTAACTCACCATGAGGCTGAACTCTGAAAAGCCAGTCGAAAGTCATCAAGTGCGACGAGCATTGTGGAGTGTCTCGATTATGAGCTGTGGCACATGAGCTTGGTGATGCGGGCCTGGGACTTTGAGTCGCTACCCGTCTAGTGGCCTCACTTGACAAGGCCAAGCGAAAGACTGCCAATAAAGATCTGAGGAGAGCTGGGAAATCACACCCTGTCCCTCAGGACCCCCCTTAAAAATGGCAGGTGTTAGCTCATCATTTCGCTCATGGATACCTGCGGCTCCAGTCATAACACTTGGCCGGTTTGTGTTGGCCGAATAGCAACAGGGATAATTAGCTTGTGCGGCAGAATGCAGGCCCTGTTTCCATTTTCGCCGCTGTGTTTCGAAGTCAATATTGGTGAAACACTTTCAGGTATGTGGGCACCCAGCGTCGCTTTCATGTTTTATGGCTCTACAGAACATCCATTCAGTGAAGGCTCCCCCCACCCCCCAGGTCTGCTGGCTTTTAGCGAGTCGTCAGACCTCTCGAACACCACTGTTTGTGTCGTGCTGATCATCGATCACCGCGCTGACGAGCTCTCGGATGGTGGCTGATGCGAGGGTACTGCCCTGCTTATCCGCGTTAATAACGACAGGACAGCAGGGTCTAGCTCTATTACTCTGAGCGAAATTACACGCCGCTTCAGACGCATCTTTGCTAGGCAGCTCCTTAAACAGCTAAGTCAGCTCTGAATCTGCTTTCTCTTTGCTCAGCAATATCCACCTTAGCTTACCTACTGAGAGCTGAAATGGAAGTGTTCACCATTAGCTCCCCCCGCGCAATGCCTCCCACATTAATTATACAAGCAGACAGAAATTATATTTCCACATTCACGTTTGGTCCCATCTGTATGCTGGTCTGAGGTGACCCGTGGCTTTACGCCACCAGTGATCACCGGACCCGTCATCAGATCAACAGGAGCCTAAGAAGTGACGGGCTGTCACAACTGCTCAATAAAGTGGAGGGGAAACGTCACTGCGATTTAATTTTCAGATTGCGGAAATAAAAGCTATCAGCTATTTTCCGCGGTGCAAGGTAATCTGAAGTGGGTGCGAGTCGTGTAGGACAGGAGATGTCGAGCTGGGGAAAGCTAAGTAGCTAAAGCCGATTTCTGGGTTGATGCGTTCGTCGGAGGACAGCAGGATTCTCTTAAGAGAAGCTATTTATTTATAAAAGGCTGCTGGTGCAGGTGTGTCGGGTCGCGGCTCTTTGCTTGGCTGCTGACCGACAGCGAAAGGAACACACTGGCGGGTCAGAGCCATCAGGGTGGGCGGATGGAGCGCACGGGTACAGCCACCGATTGCGGCACCTGGGGGGGGTTGGTGTTTCGGGCTGGCTATTATTTATATCCCACTCATGAGGGAGTCTTCTCGCAGGGCAGGAAATATTATTGACTTGAATTTTGGTGAATCGCGAGACTGCGGTTAGGTATAATTACACCGTAAAACAAACCTTGCAATTAAAAAGAAATGAGCAAACAAAATCAATACAGATCATTTACACTGTGGTGACAAAGGAGTCAACAAAGGACAACACAGGCCTATATCTCAATTAGATGCAATAATGACGGCACTGGCAAGAAGGCAGACAGGCGTTTCCGCCAGTCTACTTGAAAACCATTTACATTTCCCCTAAAAATGAATGTCAGCGGTGAAATTTTCCTACCGTTACTCAGACAGGGCATTAATTTTAACCTTTGGGATGATAAAAAGTAGACAGGTATCTCCCAAGAAAGCCCTTTGCTGTGTGGTAGTATGTTGCTTGTTTTGAAGGCCACACTTCATAAACCATGTTTTACATGCAAATAAAAATAGGTCTTCATTGCCATTTTGCTGCCTAGATTAAAACTTTACAATCTGGAAAGCGACACTTTAAGACGTCATCCATAGACATGCGTGTTAGTCCTGTATGAGGCTAGCTTGCTGACCACGGACACACAAGGAGAATACACAAGCTAGGTTAGCCGGTCACCTCCTTCCCTCTGAAAAGATCTGAAAAAGCTGTCAACAAGAAGAATGATAATGACATGTCAGCATAATCAGAGGGGGGCACATCTATCCCGGAACTGATGTTCTGTCACGTTTTATCGGTACAAATATTATTACACGCAGAGTCTCTGTAGGCTAGATCTCTGATGAATAGTTTCTTTAAACGACCTTTAAGAACATCATTCAATGAAGCTGTAAAGGTTGCACGATTAAATACTTCGTCACAGCTCACGGTAATTAAAATCTATGGAGAACACAAAAAAAACGTAAAAGATATATTACACGTCACATGATCAGAAATTTTAAAGCTTCATTATGTGGTGATTAAAAATTTACCCAACCTTATGCCCTTTGTGATATTAGACATTACTTGAGGCAACAGGCATTTATGAGGCGCGCGTTTAATCACATGGCGAAAATGCATTTGTAAAAAGTGAATTTTTTTTTGAAGTACAAAAATACAACGATGACTTCCGGTTCCTAGAAACGTGTGTAATAGCT
The DNA here is from genome assembly GCF_023856365.1 of Brienomyrus brachyistius. Classification (NCBI taxonomy): domain Eukaryota; kingdom Metazoa; phylum Chordata; class Actinopteri; order Osteoglossiformes; family Mormyridae; genus Brienomyrus; species Brienomyrus brachyistius. Next base: position 25,851,945 of record NC_064548.1, read on the forward strand.
GCATGAAAGATAATAAGAACAGAAGCAAGATGGATTCTTCCTTTTCATTAAGGCTGTAAAAATCTACACTGCAATGAATATAGTTGGATCCAGTGCGGATAACTTTTACGTAAATATAAATGCTATATTTACGTTTAGTTTTCCCTAGTTTCCCTCAAAGAATTCTTCCAGAGAAATATCATGCGCTGCAGATTTGGTGTCAGTAGAACATGCTGCCTCTGGGTTGGTCCAGTCCTCGGATACACAAGTTAGTTCCGTGCTATTATTTCAAAGAAGAACCTGGTGTTTGCTGCAGGAGACCACTGCCGGCACACCAGGGAGAAAGAGAGAGGACTTATCTCTGCACAGGACTCAGCCGTGCAGATAGCGGCCCGGCGTCGCGCGTGTGAATGTGCCGTATCGCGCCCGCTTTGCCGATTTTAAATGTCAGCACTCTCAGAGGCGGCGGAGCCCCAGAAGAGCAAAGTCATGTGAGTTCATTTTTCAAGTGTAAAACCGCTGTGCCTGTTTACTTAGGTACTTATTTTAGTTTCTTTTCATAAACAGTCTCTATATCTAACTCCTAGCCAACATACTTTTGCAAAAAAAGTATTTAAAATTATTCATAGCCATTTCATTGCTAGAGATATACTTATGAAAAAGAAATATTTTGAATATGTAAATAAGTCAAAAATCAGTTGGTTCAGGAACACCTGCTGTTTAAAAAAACTGTGGTAACATTTTACTTAAGGCAATGTTTTTAGTAATTTATAAACACATTCATAACAAATAATAATGCATTCATAAAGCTTTATAAACATGGCTACAAATATTTATCAAAAGGCAAAACACATTGTGTAACATTAAAACATTATATAGTGTATTATGCACTATAAATGCTTTATGAAGCTCTCATCTATAATGCACTATAGATACCTTTATAATGCATTATAATGGTCAGTATAAGCATTAAGGATGCTTTGTATTGCATTATAACGGTACCTATAGTGCATTATATATGAGAGCTTCATGGAGCAGTTATAATGCATAATACACATGGCTATAATGTGCTATGCCTTTTTATAAATATTTATAGCTATTATGAATGTGTTTCTAAATCACTAAAACATGGCCTTAAGTAAAAACTGCTCTCTATAGAGTAGTTCTTGGCTTCTAGAGGGCAGAATGACCTGTGAACAAAAAGGTTTTCATTTGTGTAATTTCCCTTTTTCAATAATTATTAAAAGTCGATTATTAAAATATTAATGAAGATGATAATCTCCTAATGGCTGGCGTATGTTAATTAAATAATTTGCCCTTTACAAGAGCCCCGGTCTTTTCTCTATGTGGGTATCTGCTCTCTGCATATCAGAGGCTATGATACTTGTGAATAGCTTTAATAAATTACATGTGAAAGAATCGGCATTCGGTTCATTTTTAAGCACGACTCTGATCGCCGATTATGTCAGCTGAGAAACAGCTGGATCCTGACATTCTGCCAGTGATTGGATTAATCTCTACAAATGAAATTCAGTTTATTTTCATACAGTCACGAAACAGTTGCTCCGTAGCTCTTAACATGGCAACATAACATTAGTTCATGGACACTAAATTGTTCATGATACAGGGGAAAAAATAGGAAAGAATAAATGACAGAAGACGACGGAGGAGAGGAAAAAAAAACCCTCCAGAGTAAGGAGGAAAAAATTAAACCATCCAGTTCTTGTATAAAATATTAAAATCATTAAGCTGTCCATCAATAGTCCTTAAGCACTTCTGTATTCGAGTGCCCAGTGGTGACCCTGAAGCACCGTGTAAGGGGTGCAGACTGCCCTGCGAGGCCCTATTAGCCCCAGTAACGCTGACTGCAGCGAAGCAGACGCTGCCCCGTCCATTGCAGGTCACAGGGAGCTGCAGAGCTCCTCCCGCAGCCCCTTCATCACTGCTCTCACGCAGGCAGAAACTCGCCTGTATCTCACCGATGTCTTTTCATGCCTGCAGTGAGTCAGGGGAAAGGAATCCATGCTTTACAGAATAAAGAGCTTTCAGAATTTAGCTGCAGAAAACCAGCTCTCCTTATAAACTAAGAATCACTGTGAAATCAGATTACTGATATATAATTTATATAGTACATCTTTACAGGAAAAGTACAGTGCCATGGATGTAACCTGAATTCGGCGGAATCAAATCAGCTAAAAGTGACTTTGCGATCAATAATCTTTTGATGTTCTTCAGCTTTATATATTTACAGGTTTTAATATGCCTATGTGCTTAGCTCCTCAAAGAATAAGGAAATAAATATCAGAACTGGGGTCGACACCCGACTGGACATAATTAATGGACTTAAATGATTCTGCTTGCTATCAAGCTCCCAGTCTTTGCACACAAACTATTGCATTTAAATTCACAAATGTGTTGCATGCAAAATACTTCAGTTTTCTTTCACCCCCCTATCTTCTATCTTACCTGGAATATGTTTTCACTGAGAAAATCAATGCTGCAATAAACAGCTGGTGCATTTGAATTCAGCATCAACTTAAAAACAACAAAAGCCGGCAGAATCTTTTCACACAGAGCTCGTCTCTCAGAGAATTATACAGCAGCTCATCTCTTTCATTCTGTTTTTAACTGAATACATAATAAATTTGATATATTTCAGTGTACAGGGAATACATACACCTTACCTCTCCCCAAGGCAGAGGTGTTAAGCGAAGCATGTACCCTGTCTACAGAACTGTTTGTGAGCTGCGTAATCGATAGCGCAACCCTAACGATGCATGTGATTATGCCCATTAGCCATTCCATGGTGACTTTTCTTATTGAGCGCCTTTGGTCTCCCTCCCGGATATATAGACCCCTACCTCTAATCGTTTTATTATGCATTCTTAGTTTAGTTCACTGGGCCTATTCTCCTACTGCACCTAGTTGACCTCTACTTCTATCAGCACAATATTTAGGCTTTTTTCTATTTTCAGATAAATCTCTCAGTAGGAGCCAAATGACCCCGAGATAACAGATCATCAAGCTGGACAGGTGGCCTGGAGCAGGGCTTCTCAAAGTATATGATCAATGGTGCACGTCAAATGTCAGACGTCCAGGACAATTTTCGATAACAAAACAGCATTTCAGCAACTTTAATGAATTAAGAATAACCTTCGATATAGACATCAATATTTAACAACAATGGGAAGTTAAAGACCGGTTTAATGCTCGCTGATCGTTAGGACTGTCTGTCATGGGGGGGGGGGGGGGGTGACAAGTTATGAGTTACATGAGTGTGAAGTTCTATATTATATGGTTCTACATTGTACTTTTATACTTCAAAACACATTAATTCATAAGGTACATTATCGGTTGGGTAACTTGGATTAACATGCAGTTTGGTCCACATCTGGACTTTGAGAATCCCTGGTCTCGAAAATGGATTGAGGCGTCAGCCAGATCTAGTGTACAATCGGTTTCCTGCTTTGATCTTCTTCCAGTCGTGTCCTGGTAGCTGGATTACACTTTTCACCTCAGAGGTACAAAGTTCAGGTCTAGAAGGTAAAGATCCAGATGAAGATTTTGTTTCAACCAATCAGTTGACTACTCTGTGTTTCAACCAATCAGTTGAGTACTCTGTGACTATGACTCATTGAACTGGTTGGTTGAAACAGAATCTTTGTTTGAATTTTTACCTTCCAGACCTGAACTGTCCACCTCTGCCCCTTCCATCGCTGTCCACAATCATCAGAACATTTGTTATGCTCTATATGTCTGCATTATTCAGATACTCTTATGCAGAAGATGCTACTTCATCTCCTTTTGGAAGCGATCAGAAAATTATCTCTGGTTTTCTGGAATATCACTGTAAATTACTGTTCAAGCACAATGGAACAAAATTGCTTGTAAAATATACAATAAATTGTTACCACACAAAAAAATTGATTACTTCAGTACTTATTTGGCATTTGATAATATGCTTTTTTATCATTATATGCCGTTTTTCTACCAGAACACACTGGTAAAGCAAATTTAATAACAGCAGATGCAATTAACTGGTGATAAATAAGAAGTACTTTCATTATTATTATTATTATTAATTAGCTAATTTACCATCAGAGTAGCTTTCAGGTACAAATTAAACAAAATGCGATTGTATGAAAATGTGATTATGCTTAATAGAAGCGTTACTTTAGAAACTTTTAATCAGCTCTTTTATTTCTAGCTGAGATAAGAGTCCCAGAATTAAATCAAGAGCTATCACGCTGGAAAATTTGCTCCGAAAGACAGATACGCCTGTCACCACCAAAATACACATCATATACTTTAAGCCTTTTTTGTGAACAGACAGTGCGGAAATTTCTTTAAATGGAATTTATAAAAGCTATTTATATTTTTATATATTTGCAAAACCACATGGTATGATGGTCACATAATCTTCCCCTAAACCTTAAAATCAATTCTGTATAAATATTATACTAAATAATACCTTTTTTGTGTAACTGTTATATTATATAAGTCTGCAATATCTGTGAAAGAGTAATTAATTTCGAATACGCAGTTGACTTTGGAATGTGGACTTTGTATTTGTCCTCTGTATTTAAATGCAGGTCTATTTTGAACAAGAAGTAGATGTTATGTAGGACTTAGATTAACGATATATTACTGTCATCCATGGTGCCATTAGCATGACACTGACAACAAAACTGGCTTGATTATTATAAATAAGTCGGTTTGTCAGCGTTTATAGCCTGAACCAGTGAAAATAAGATGATAAAACAGGCTGTAGTTCGCTCTGTTAAGCAGATTATTAATTGCTCGAGGAACCTAAGAAAGGTTAGGGTGATATCCCGTCCAGGAAAACATGATGAAATGAATAAGATGATGGATTACAACTGAACTTTGATACTATAAAGTTTTTCTGCTTCTTAAGATACTAGATGACCTAGGAATCAAAACCGTATGTGTTGTAAATGTCACAGTTGTATGAGTAAAAAATTACATACAGTACAAGTCAAAAGTCCTGTAGCCACCTGGAATGCTTCTCTAGTAGTCCTGAAGGAGTTTCCCCAAGTTCTGGGCAGACGTTGGCTACCTTCTTCTTACTCTGTCCCAGCACTCTCTCTCTCTCCATGTTCACAAGATAATACGTCTAACCTGACCTCGAGGTGCGCTTAGGGTCATTATCTTGTTCGAAAAATAAATGATTTTTAGTAGGTGTGTCCAAATTTTTTGACTGGCACTGTATATACAACGATGAGCTAAGATGGGCTTGAAGCACAATGCATGGTGGTACATTACTCCCGTAAACATCGTTAAAATTCTGTGCGATTTCAGCCACAATAATCCTTCTGTTGGTATGTACAGGACGGCCTTGGTTCACATTTCACACTGGCCGCCTAACACCCTGTCAGGGTTTGTGACTTTCCCCTCCTCGGACGGCTCTCAGTAGGTCCTCACCGCGGCTGACCGTGAGCCCACAAGCCGTGCCGTTTCAGAGCTGCTCTGATCCAGTCGTCTGGCCGCTATGATTTGGCCCTTATCAAAGTCACTCAGGTCTCGGGTTTCCTGTGCACTTCTTCTGCATTCAAGATGTTGTCTATAAGTACCAAATGTTGGCTTAGCCTCTAATACATCCCACACCTTGACATGTACTGCACTTAACATCACATTGCTGAAAGATATGAGTTGGCTATAGTGTGCGGCAGGTAAAATTCAGGAAGTATAATCATGCACAGCATGAAGGATAGTGTCAATATTTCCAGACAGTCTTTTATCTATAACGGCACAATCTAGTCACTACTGGTCATGTATGCATGTTCTCCATAAAGCGTTTGAGCCGACTCGACCGGCATTTATACCACTGCCTTAGTGTCACAACACAGATATAAAGACGACATGTGGAAACCTTCAGATGTATTCTCCACATTTTTAAGAATGCAGACGACAATGCTCTCCAAACGTCAACGCAATACCTTCACGAGGTACCCTCCCATCTTCATAATACATACTGTAGGTCGCTCTTATAGAAGTATTAAAAAAAAAAAACAAGCCTGAAGCAAGACAACATATATTTTGTTGCTTTTCAAAGAAATAAAAGAGCAGAGCTTGGAGTCACAGTGCCTTCGCATTGCCTGCTGCTGCATTTGGTTATGGATAAACAAACAAATTGCCTTGACCAGGCAGAACCTAGACATGCCGCACTTGCTAAGAAGACAGTAAATCAGGCCATTCCCAGTCTTTTGCCCTGGCAGAGGTTCATAGCGTCCTGCCCTTTTGTCTGAGGCCTATGTGGTTGAGCTGCAATGCTGTTTCCTTGTTGGATTTCTGAAGGAATGTCATCGCTGCTGTAGGCATCTGATCCCGTTCGGAATGCAGCTCCAACACGGAATCCATATTTAACAAATTGCACTTTTGTTTTGTTTTTTGTTTTTTACGGTAGCCTAGACAGCAACTACACAAAAACATATCCCACAACCAAGCTAACCCATAACCGTTTAAAATCGTCATGCAATCACGGCATACATTTTAAGAATTTATTCCTTCTGGATCTAATAAAGATCTTAGAAACTCATTAATGTTAATCACACTAATATCTAATGGGATTAAAACATGGCAGAGTAGCGGCAGGCAAAACAAATCCACGTCCACAGTTCTGTTACAAAATACTAAAATGCATATAATGTCTGAACTGGATAGAATCATCCACCCATCCATCCATTCCTTTTTCTAACCATCATCCTGGTCATGGTTTCGGCCGGCTAAGAGGTCCATCCCAGGCAGCACTGGGCCCAAGGCAGGGGTATAGCCTGGATGAGACGCCAGTCCAGCACAGGGCAGATACACTCAGATACTGACACACAATGGGGACCATCCATTAATTTCTATGGCCATAACCCTACCCCAGCAATGCTAACCATAAGCCATACCCAGTCCTAACCATAAGCCATACCCGGTCCTAACCCTAACCATAAGCCATACCCAGTCCTAACCCTAACCATAAGCCATACCCAGTCCTAACCCTAACCATAAGCCATACCCAGTCCTAACCATAAGCCATACCCAGTCCTAACCCTAACCATAAGCCATACCCAGTCCTAACCCTAACCATAAGCCATACCCAGTCCTAACCCTAACCATAAGCCATACCCAGTCCTAACCATAAGCCATACCCAGTCCTAACCCTAACCATAAGCCATACCCAGTCCTAACCCTAACCATAAGCCATACCCAGTCCTAACCCTAACCATAAGCCATACCCAGTCCTAACCATAAGCAATACCCAGTCCTAACCCTAACCATAAGCCATACCCAGTTCTAACCCTAACCATAAGCCATACCCAGTCCTAACCCTAACCATAAGCCATACCCAGTCCTAACCCTAACCATAAGCCATACCCAGTCCTAACCCTAACCATAAGCCATACCCAGTCCTAACCCTAACCATAAGCCATACCCAGTCCTAACCCTAACCATAAGCCATACCCAGTCCTAACCCTAACCATAAGCCATACCCAATCCTAACCATAAGCCATACCCAGTCCTAACCCTAACCATAAGCCATACCCAGTCCTAACCATAAGCCATACCCAGTCCTAACCATAAGCCATAACCAGTCCTAACCCTAACCATAAGCCATACCCAGTCCTAACCCTAACCATAAGCCATACCCAATCCTAACCCTAACCATAAGCCATACCCAGTCCTAACCCTAACCATACCCAGTCCTAACCCTAACCATAAGTCATACCCAGTCCTAACCCTAACCATAAGCCATACCCAATCCTAACCCTAACCATAAGCCATACCCAATCCTAACCATAAGCCATACCCAATCCTAACCCTAACCATAAGTCATACCCAATGTAACATAAACCAGTCAAGCACAATGTAACATAAACCAAATACTCGCGCACACACACATTCACACACACATTCAGATGGGATTCAGAATCCAAATCGAGATGTGCGCGGTGACAATGATCTCCACTGAGCCACACTGAGTTTCATTAATTGACCTAATTATATGATTAAAATATCTGACAATAAATTACAGTAAATGACTCCAGTCTCACAGAGGACGAGCCGGCCATATTCCCGGCCCACTCTGGGGGGCCACGGCAGTATCCCCAGAATTTTTGTATTCCCAAGCAGCGTCCCCCCCCTCCAACAAATCTCGTTAGAGGGTTGAAAGCAGCCGCACTAGGAAACTGGTTAATATGAATTAGGGTCAGATTAATGGGGAATGAATAAGCAGATTTAATTACAGCGATGGTTCACTAAAGCAGCCCCTGGGTCACGTCTCACCCCCAGTAAATACGGGCCGTACAGAGATAACCACGCTGAGATCAGGTGTCGTGCCGGCAGGTAATCGCCATGTCTTCCTCTTTCCTTTATTTATTTTTTCTCTGTTTTGACCGATAAAGTAGAAAACAGCCTCTGGCTTGTTAGGTGATCTCGGATTAAGATGTGTATCTTTAAAAAAAAAATACATTAAAAAAACTCATATCAGCATCATGCAGTTTACACACACATTCGTCTTTTCTGAAAACGCTCTATGTGAAATTTGTCACATTTAGAAACGGTTCCCTTTTCACTTATCCCTCCCCTCCCAGTATGATGTAGGAAGGTGACCCGCCTGTGTAACCAGGGCCAGGATTGCAGAGCACGTCCCTGGGGACTGGAGCCGATCTCTAACTTTGAAACTGGAGTTTCAGATTCTGCTCGGGGTCCTTCCTGCCGGTGTGCTGAGGGAAGCTCTTAACCGCAGTGTCCGTACACAGTTTTAGGTGCAACATTGTAAGAAAAAAAGAAAAAAGAGCAAAACGTGTTAATATATTAAGTGAATGAAGATTTGATTGCAAATTACCTGTCATTACGAAACAAATTTCAATGAGTGAATGAAGAATACTAATGAATTCAATGTACAATGTATGAGATGCAGAGATTTTTTTTTTTATTTAGTGTTGGTGCAGCACACATTTTGTAACATTGTAACATTTTATCATTTCACCTAAGCTTGGCAGAGGGTCTGGAGTCCACTTTAAATCTAACACTGGGTGATGACATCAGCTCACTCAGCCAGAGTCACGGCAAGGGCAAAACAGTCAGTCATTCATCTGAGGAGGACGGAAAGAGCACATTGCCGGGAAGAAAGATACACACACATGGGGAGGACGGAGAACTGCTGTACAGCAGCAGGGGACTATTAACAGGGTCCCGTAGAAGTGTAACTAAATGGTGTTTTGGTTCACGGTGTTTAGGATTCACTCTTTCAGCTTAATCATCTGCACTCCTAGGGATACTAATGCATGTGGGTACCACCCATTCCAATGAGAAAATCCAGCATCTGAGGGGGGGGGTTCAGGCTGATTTGGTCCCTACTGACGTTCAAACTGAACATACACCCTTGGTGAAAAGACTGGGGTAGATATATTACTTAAATCTTTAACATGAACCACATTTGATCATGAAGAGAAGACTTCATACTACCCAAATTGCAATTTACATTCACACAACGTGAGAACATTTTAAGAAATAGATAAGTATGTGCGACTCACACATCTGTCGAAGCTTAAACTGCGGGGGCAGTTTGACACGCGGATGTTTCACGACCCCATTAACAGTGAATGATGTGGCAGGAATCACCTGTTTCATTTACAAGGAAATACAAGTCAAACCTTGCATGTAATAATATTTAGAAAGCACTGGGCCTTTTGCTACTGGTCAAATAATATGTACGTTACATGGTCTCAGTGAGGTCTTCGATCCGTCACCCTCATAAGCGAGGAACTGCTCTCCTAAAGCAAAATCGATATTTCTTTGTGGGTGTACCACTTGCTAATTGAAAATCCTTCGGGGTAAAAATGAATATGAAATGTCAGGTCTTCAAAACTAATGAAAATGACATTTAATTCATCATGTTAACAATGGGTGACAAAATTTATGTAGCAGAGCAGACCCGGGGCTGAAAACTTTCATTGTATACTTGATGAAATGCTTGCATTTGCTTGGAGAAACATCGCTTCGTATTCCCAAGGTTTATTTTCTGTCAGTTAAAAGCCACACGTTTAAAGTGAGCCATTTTAATAATGAAACACATTATACGAAGATCTATTTTGACATCTGCTCTGTTTTTTTCTTAATTCCTAAACCCAAGGAAGAAATATGTAGTATTTACCCTTCGCAGTCATACACAGGCCCTGTTTCCTCTGCCATTCAGAGGCATGTCTCACTGTTCCACAGCTTACTTTATTTCAGACAGTCCAGGTTACTTTGGCTAAAAATTCAAACAGGAGAATGAATGTCGACGCCCAGCCTTCCACTTGCAGCAGGCAATGCTGCGAGACACGGCTGTTTTATCCGGAAACTCGGCTTATTTCCTCGCACCTGAGAGACAGCCCTGAAAGCGTTCCGCTCCCTCTTTTGGCTGCTCTCTGGGGAGAAGCCACACTGTCGCGTCTGCTCCTTTTTAGTGAGCCCGCCTTGTCAGGCACCTCTGAGGCATCAATCACTGACGCGCCGTGATGGGATTATCGCTGGTTTGTTTAACGGATCCCAGATTTCTCAATGCTGTAACTGTTTAGACTGAATAAACTAGCAGAGATTTTGGCGTATTTGTACATCTGATGCCTAGTGTTTAACAGGAAGGTTTGCAGATGTTACCTAAGCCATAGCGCTACAATCCTTAGCCATGTAAGAAGAACAAGGTACCGGTGCTTTATAGTCAGCGGTGCACCAGGATGTCCAAACATTCAGGAACTGAGAAAATACTCATGGCCGTTGCACAACCGACATAAATGTCAAAGAGGCTGAGAACGAGCAAAAACAAACTGCAGAAAAAAAAAACAAAAAACATTCAGCTCAGTTTTAATCCAATAGAAGAGGCCTTTCCAAGTCACCAGATGTCTTACCGATGAAGAGGTTCCACTCCGGGTCCAGATCTGCTTGGTTGGCAAGGCAACCCTTCATGACGTTCAGGCAGTAGTTGCGGCAGGGCTTCTCCTGAGGCATGCCGCGGCAGTAAGGGCAGTACCGCATCTTTGTTAGGGCTCGGATGCAGGCTGGGATCAAACTGACCTATAGGAGCACGGAGGAGAGGGTTACTGCGAGGGAAAGACCAGGCTGCTCACTTCACAGTCTCTATGAAGCGGAGTAGACATGGCGGACATGACAGACATGGAGACGATGGCATGTAGAGTGTAAGAGGTGGTTCTGACAAAGAATGCGAAAAATCTTGCTTGACATCTGTGCGCCGTGGCCTGGAAGCTGGAAGATGAGGGGAAGGTTAAAAACTCTTCGCAGCAGACAGGGGGAGAGTGAGCTGCAGACAGAGAGGTAGTTACAGTCCCTGACTTTTGACCACAGTGATTGCAGTCCAAGTCTCACGAGTCACCCCAATTGTCTCCCTAAGCGAGGTCCTTTACCAGAACTGTTTCAGTAACATACTCTGGGTACAGCTCAGTCCTGCCCATCGTTTTTCTTTTCTCTTTCCATGCACGCACATGCGCACATGCACAGACGCACACACACACACAGACATAGACACAGACACACACACACACACACACATTTTTATCCATATCTTTATGGGACCCATCCATTCATTTCTATGGAGAAAACACTAATCCCAACAATGACGACCATAACCTTTACCCAGCCCTAATCTTAATCATAAATAACAAAAAAAAAAAAAAAAAATACAAGACTTTTGGCATTTTTAGTGTTTTGATTGCAGTCACAGATTTTTATAAAATTTGTGGAACACACACACACTCACACACGTGTAGGCAGGCCACATCCCTCGCAGCCAAAGGTGTACACTGCACACGAAGAGAACAATATAATGTGACCCCTTGGACTGTGAAAGTTCAAAACTGAGTTGAACGCCTACAGGCTTTTTTTTACATTTAAAGAAAGCAGAGTGTAAAGAAATGGACAGGCTGCAGCACAACAAAGTGCCTTATTTTAATGTTTACAGGCTGCTACAAGGACAGCAGAAGCTGCAGTACAGTGCAGAGAACGCCGGAAATCACTATTCCCACTGCTTCCTAATGGTCTCAGAGCGCTATATGGCTTACAAAGAAAGCTGTTAGTGCAATTGTGACAATAACCAATCAATACTTTCTAAAGATATCTCTAGGAAAATGGATGATAAAATGCAGCAATTTATTTTGAAAATACCCCAAACAAGAATCATTTGATTGCAAATTACCTGTCATTACGAAAACAATTCATAACAGAAATTATTTGAAATATTACTAGAAATAGCAGAAAAATGGAGGGTATACAGTATGTTTATACAATTATATAACTTAAAATCAGAGGTGAGTAATTTACGTCCTTAGAGTGAAAGTCTAGACCAAGATTTTATTTCGACCAACCAGTTGAGTATAAAGAGTCACAGTCACTTGCTGGTTGGAACAAAATCTTGGTCTGGATTTGTACTCTCTGGACCTGAACTACCCACCTCTGCTTGACACACATCCTGTTCTTATATACAGTATCACTGTTTCTCACAGTGCAGCAAAGTCCCTCCCTGTCATCTTTATTAGTTATATTACTGTCTCTGCTTTCATCACTGACAGTATATTTTTGACACTCTTTAATGGACTTGATCCATATATTTTCACAGGACCTGGTTACATGTGTCTAATGTTCACTAATGCCAACCTGTTGTCGTGACCGACTCGACGTCTAACAACAGTGTAAAGAGAATGAACAATAAACCAAATAATCCCTGAAGTCACAGTGCTACTGACTCCACTTGGCAAGAGTTAAAGGCATTTCAGAGGAGTGAGCAGATTTCTGCTCAGAGGATGAAGACTGTCATGCAAACATGAGAGAAAAAACAATAAACACTGAATTACTTGCACCTTGATCCTCTGTGATGTGTTCAATGCACTTGTGAGATTTTTTTCTTAGAATATGACAAAACCATATTATTTCATTTTGCTTACTTCATGCTAGCTGGTACAGACAGAATTAACTTGGAATCAACAGCCCTTTATCACGGATACTGGCTGTAGTCCAGATAAGCCTGCAGAGCATACAAATGGAAAACAGGAATGTTGGGTGCTTAATCTAGGGAAAGGAAAGAAAAAACTGGAAATCAAGATAACTTCGTAAGAGCCCAAAAACAATTGTCTTGTAAGCCAGTAAGATAATCTCATCCAAATGAATGAATGTTTGACCAACTTAAGATTTCACAGCATTCAATTCTTTTATATATGTACAATCCATCCATCCATCCATTTTCTAAACCGCTTATCCTACTGGGTCGCGGGGGGTCCGGAGCCTATCCCAGAAGCAATGGGCACGAGGCAGGAAACAACCCAGGATGGGAGGCCAGCCCATCGCAGGGCACACTCACACACCATTCACTCACACATGCACACCTACGGGCAATTTAGCAACTCCAATTAGCCTCAGCATGTCTTTGGACTGTGGGGGGAAACCGGAGTACCCGCAGGAAACCCCACAACGACATGGGGAGAACCTGCAAACTCCACACACATGTGACACAGGCGGAGACTCGAACCCGGGTCCCAGAGGTGTGAGGCAACATAAATAAAACATGCCGTCCCTATATGTATAATCATAAAAATATCTATTTAAGTATACTATGTGTGCTTGTGTAAAATAGTGTGTGTGTGTGTGTGAGTATATATATATATATATGCACACACACAAACATTATAGAGTTTGTAGAAAAAGGAAGATCAGACATGAGGTCTATCCAAGAACCTGTCCACAGCCACAGATGGAAGTTGATCCAACAAAGCAGGTGAGCAGTGTGTGTATATTTACACACACACACTCACACACACACACACACACACACAACCAGGGTCACGGAATAAGTATGATTTCAGTTGTATCTGGAATTGCGCTTTAGCAGGTCCCACCTCCCTTTGCAGGCTTCGTGGTGTGTCTCAGGGCACGTCCCTGGGCCCAGTTTCACAGCACAGCCCTGCTGTTCATCAAGTGCTTCTCTGCCCTGTGCAGCTGTTGCAGGACCCCACCGCCCGTGAAATTCCACATAATTCAGAGGGACCACTTCTTGTGTATTGTCCCTTCACATTTATCTGTGATCTTTGTCTGGGCAGGGGGGGGGTGTATGTGTTTGTGGCCTTGTTTATTATCCACATGCTTCAGACCTGCCTCCTGTCGTTGGTGCCAGAAATTTTAATTACTGTGCAATACGTTCAGATGGTTCAATAATTCAATTTGCCAATAAAAACAAACAACAGCTCTATGATTCTGATCTCATCCCACTTTTCAGGGTGGCCAATAGTTATGCTTTTGCCAGGAAACCATTTGGGCCTTAAAGTTTGCACTCAAGCCACCTGATTTGCTCCTTAGAGAGTAAGATATTAATAACTTTGGCTGTTTGTGTGTGATTCAGCTGGGCACAGGTCCAAGCATTTTTCACTCTCAGCAGGTTAACGTCATGACTTGAGGGATGAAGGACTCGAGGGCAGGCGTTGTGGGAAACAAAAGGGGTTTACTGAACTCAAAAGAACTGAGACTGGAAATAAACTGGATCGAGGGGGCTCAAAAAGGGGAGGAGCGGAACTTTGAAAGGGCACAGGCAACAAGACGGTTCAGCGTCAATGACTGGACTGGGGATCACAGGACTGGGAAGCACGTATATACAGGACTAATGAGGGAACTAAAGAGAGGCAGGTGGGAATGATTTACATGCAAGCAATAGGAACGAGGGGGATAGGCGTGGCTTGTTAGGACCATGACAGGGAGGAGATGGGCAGGAATGTGATACATGGGATTCAGCCAAACCCTAGCAGCAAAATTGGTACTTCACCCTCAGTGGCATATTCCAATCTTCTTTACCTTTGCTGAGCTTTTTAAGGCTTTTTAAGTGCTTATGCTGCATGTTATGAGAGACCCTTATAAAACACTAAAGCTTTTCACCTGATTGCTTAAAAGTTGTTTAGTTTCAACAGTAATCAAGAAATGTCATGTACATACTGCAGTGACACTTTCAGGTTCACACAAACTATTTCACTGAACAAGCTTGGCGTACAGAGCACATGCGGTTCAGCTAACAAATCGATCTCATGATGCCGTTGTTATTGAATGACTCAGAGGAATACAAACGTGAAGCCATTAATGTGGTTTCATTAGGGTGCCCATACGTTCTCTTTTTCCTGGGCATGTCTACGTTTTAGGACCGACAGAATACGTCAAGCTAGGATTTATAAATCTCCAAAAATGTCTGCGATTTGGCCTTTGATTTGTACAGTCGCCATTCTTTGTGTGTGTTTTTGCATTTCTTTTTACCTTCCTCTTTGGGCCCCTCCTTCTTGCATGCCACCATCGGTCAGTCATATACATCACAAAAACATTGGTGGAACTGCATCCCAGTCATTACCCTCAGCACCACAGCACCAGCCAAGGGTCAGAGCAGCAGGCTGTTTATTGACAGCAGCACACCTGAGCAGCTACAAAAAACCAGATGCAAATGTACATTCACAGATAAGCTACAGAAAAAAAAGTCAGGTGTTTCTGTCTTGGTCGGGATCCGTGGGAAGCAGAAGGCATGACCTGCAAAGTTATTAATGTTTTTTAAGTTTAGTGACATTGCATGGTTGTGGGCACATTTGTCAGCTACTTAAACCCTCCACCCCACACACAGCGCCACCCCAGCCCCCACCCTCCACCCACTCTGTCTGCCTGCCCCATGCTGCCATCCCGTTGCCAGTGTTCTCTTTTTTGAAAACCAAAACACGGTCACCCTAGGTTTCATGACAAATGCCAGCCACTTGTGCACTTCTAAACTGTAACCTTGTCAATTACATGCTGCTGAAAGTGCCCTTCTTGGACAGACACCTCTGACGTGAGGCGTCACAGTGGGCATGGCCAAGTGAAAATGCATCTGTACCTCAAAGGTCCCCTACTCACGCTATGTGCCTTATCAGCCTCTGAATGCCAGATTGGGGATGTCTGAATATTAATTTGAAAGCCCTTCCCCCACAGTTTCACTTGTTTATAGTTTGCTGTCAGATTTTGCTGAAAACTCTCCAAAGTCTGCCAGGAAATAGCAGATGATCTACTGTACCACAATTCCCTTGAGCGCTCCTACCAATCCTCTTTCTTCTTCTGCTCTCAGCCAGGACAGCATCTCTGACTGCTTGCAACTACCACTCTCAAAGCCCTGAGAGATGCTTCTTGCAGTAGTTGGTTGAGATACGCCTGCCAATTTACACCCTCCCTCTGCCAAAGGATGACAATATATTCTGCTGCTTCTGAACTTTCGGCCCCAAAGACAAATCCAGAATGTCACTGAAGCCATAATTCCAGCAATACCCAGTAATCAGCAAGAGGACAGTGAGTGGAGCACCACTGGACCCCCCCCCCCACCCCAAATAACTACACAGTCACTTCATTAATAATAAAGCAAAGGCAAAAGACTGAGGAAGCAATTTGCATTAAGCGTGATGGGAAATTTTAATTCCTCAAAATTTTTATGATATGAGCAAGAAATATGCTTGAAGCTGATTCACCAAGATATGTCGACCTCAAAGGCATTCTGTGATAGCCTCAAATTGGGATGACATGCTCTCTAGCAGAAAACAAATCTGTTCATTGACATTTCCCCAGGATTAATATGTTTAACAAAGAAAGAAAAACACAGCTGTGATTCATCCTGGCTCACTCAGGCTACAGATCCAATTCTTTACAAATAATGAACAGTTGTATCATGCATGGTGCAGAAAACCACACAAAATGAAATTCATACAGTATGTCACCGGATAACCTGATACTGCTCTTGCTTACATCCTACTGCTCAGCATTAGCATTCCCCTCTGAACCTACTTGTAACCTCTTTGTCTAGCATACAGGTTGTCATGCTTTGACTCCAGTTAGTACAAGTGGACTAAGGACACCCATCCTCAAGTTATGTCAACTGGTCATTAGCAGCTGGAAAGGATCCTGTACATTCATGTGCAGAGATTCAGAATGTGATGGGACATGGCAAGGTCACCACCTATACAGGCCGTCTCAGTGTCGTCAGATGTCATGGTCTAAATTCTGATAGATCAGTACAGTGTGTATGGTCACATTGTACACAGGGTTTTCAGTTTGGATGGCAGTGGAGAATGTCAAAGCCTAAAAGCAAATATAAAGCCTGCTTTTCTTTTTATGAGATTCTAGTAGGCACTTTGTTTGTTGCCCAAACAATGTATGAGAAACACACTGTATAGCATTGAAAAGCTCCAGCTGGAAACAAGTCACACGGAGCATTAGAGAGCTGGAAAGCATCTTAGAAAAGCGGCTCATGTTTGCTAAGGAGGGAATTAGTTTGAGTCACGTGTCACAAATTCTATGCATTGTCACACGCTGGCTTTGCCTGTGGGATATTCTGAAGTCTTTTTTTCACAATTTTATTCACTATTTCCAAGGAGACTTAAGAACATCCAGAAATAAACTAAAACCAAGAAAAAACAAACACTTTTGTGCAACGACCCATCCATCTTGAAACTGCTAATCTTGGTCAGAGGGAAAACATTTTTAGATAAAAGGGGAAACATGATCAGATCAGAGCTTAGGTTTTGCAGGCAACAGGCATTCTGGCCACAATGAGTCCACTATTGCATGCGTCATCTGTCTGACTGACTACAGTGTCCACAACAGAAGCTGAGTGAAATGAAGAAGGCGACAAATCTGTTTTGCGAAGAGGAAAGAGCTGGAAACAGCTTGATCTCCAGGAATATGATAGTACTGCAAATTACTGCGGTAGGCTTTCAGGGCAGGAGTCTTCATATATGGCTAATAAAGGTGACTGACCATGAAAAATAATTTGTTAAACTGATGAACTGGGAACATTCAGAGGCTACAGCTATTGGCTATAATCGGGTGTGTCAGAGGTTCACGGATAAAATGGCAGAGTCAGGGGCCCCGACACTTTATAGGGGCCACAAAATCCACCGCTGGGGCCCCCTGCTAGGAAAATTCTAATTTACTGGTTTCATAACAAAAGACCACTGACATATCATTTGCATTTGCATAAAATGTGTATGTGTGTGTGTATATATATACAGTATATGAGAGATATATATATATATATATATATATCATCACATATGAATCGTTACTTCATTTATTTCTTTATATATATATATTGTAAACAAATGAATGAAGTAATGATTTCTGTTATACAACCAATAAATTTGCAATATTTTTATGGAATTTAGCAAGTGTACCAAGACTTTCTGTGAGCTCTGTGGGTCCCTGGAAATAGCCATCACACGCCCAGAATAATGTTGACTCTTAAGGTCTTTTTATATGCAGTCTAGTACAGTACTCTGCGCACCTCACTCTGGGAACTTTAGTGTTTAGATAGAATCTTCCACACCAATGAAAGGGTGTCACTGTCCCCAAAGGAGTGTCACTGTCCCTCCATGTCTCCTGCAGGAGATTAACACCATTAGCAGGGCAGCTGCTGGAAATGTAAAGGACTCAGTTACCTTTTAAAATCCAGTCTTCACCTTCAGTGATGGGTGTCTAGTGTCAAGGATGTGTTTTCCTGAGTGAATTATTGTTGCATTACCAAATATTAAGGTAAATCACAGTTAGTTTCAAATAACCTGGCACAGTAAAAATTTTCAATATTCTCAATGCGACTAAATATAAACATTGCTTTTAAAAAGTAAATATTTGCTTATATATGTGAAATGTGCCATGACTCAAATACTAACACTGAAAGAGAAAAGCAAAAAATACTTACTTGTGCCAGATTTGGAAAAAAGGCTTAATGCTAAGAGTAGCTCAGTAAGAATTAAAAAGCTCAAATTTCCGCCTTCAACCCCGATAGCTTTAGGGGAACAACCAAACTTTTCAGATTTTTTTTTCGCCCTGAAACCATGCTTGTAGCCGTAAGTCTTACAGCTTCACATATCCTGATATAAAGACAGGACAGCTGGGCTGCTTCAGATATGCTGTAGGTGCCTTGAAAACTCTTTGAGAGAGAATCCAAAAAAAGAGGAAAGAAATTAAATTCATTAAGCCTCACTCAGACGTGCCTTCAGAGGAACTTCTGCTGAAAATGAGTGAGCAATATCTGGCAAATCATTCCTGAAGACATTTTTGTTAAATATAAAACGGCAATCCGATCAGAAAGAGCACTGACCCCTATACATTCACACACAGACACACACACACACACATACAGATATATAAATATATATATATATATATATATATATATATATATATATATATTTATGTAAAAATATGGACACTTAGCAACCAAGAACAATCTAACTTGAACATTACGTAGCTTCGGGAGAAGTGTAAACCTTTTCTGTTATCTTGACCTCTTGGCTTTGCTAACAAAGCTGGTTTCACTTTAAGTGGGAATTAAAGTCTACTGATGTGCTGCCAGTTTCTGCTTTATGTAACTATAAAGTGTCTTAATAAAGGGGTTATTTACAGAATGCATTCCTGTACCTTTCTCCTACTTATTTCCTAGGTTCAGTATATATCAGCATTCCTAGCCCAACAGCAGCAATGACTTTTAAAAGCATTTAAGATCTCAGGTCATTCATTTTACATGTTTCAGAAACTATCATTAAACACAGGCAATATGAATAAAGTAAAAATCTGCACTTCTTATATCTGAACAAACACCACCAAAGGGACTTCAAGGCGGACCCCCATCACTGGAAGTCAACCTGCTCCGCGCGGATTCCAGGAAAACCACGGCTTCCGGGCAGATGCCTTGAGAAAGGATTCAATCCGTATGCAACAAACGTTAGCTGCCAAAGGCGGGAAGTCAGGAGATGGCAGCACTGACAGATATGTGAACAGTACAAAACAGACCAGTACTGTACATGGTTAAAACACTATATATATATATAGTGTTTGCCAGATTTGTTTTTCAGATTTCAGAATACCCACATATTCAGGAATCGATAAAACAGATTTCAGAAAAACAAGACTAACGGTGATGTCTAGATCTAACCTCAGCATCTGAGTGCATGATAAGTGTGACATTGAACACGCCTTCAGCTATCCTCAGAGTAACCAAAGAAACGATGATGGCGGCATCATGGCGAGCAGCTCAGCTCCTGGCTCCATCGCTGCAAAGCGTGAGACACCAGATCATGACTAACTCTCTCCCAGAGCCTTTAGGGTTCCTTCTGCTTCCCTCTGCACAGTCAGAGCCAAATTGCTGTGCTTGAGCAGAGGGCATGGAAGTCAGTTAGCCAACGATTACCCTCTCAGCTAACCAGATGGGCTCAAACAGCCCTGAAAATCACCACAGCACATGACCACAGGGCTACAGGATGAATAAGTGGTAGAGTAGTAGCACGTGATAGTTAATCTACAGCTACAAAATCCCCAAAAAGAGGTTGAATTTATCCCACATAAAACTGGAGAAATATTTACATAAATACCTTAAAGAAAAAAAAAACATTTTTCCCATATTCAGACAACCTTGCTTCCCACAAACCAAGGACACCATCTTTCTCTGCTAGAAAAATACTGGCAAACATAGACACTGGTGGTAAACCTTAAAAATGACAAAAATAAAATGTTTTCCTACGGTAGGGATCCTTGGAGAAAGAAATACACAACAAAAATGCTGCACATGTACACATATGTACTTTGAAATAGACGAAAGCTTGCAAAATACAAATCAATACAAAACAATGCTTGCAGGGTGAAAAGTCGTCAATAGACTATGATATTAAAAGTAACTCCAGGGACAGATACGTCTCAGTAACACCAAAGTGACAAGAACCTGCACTCATATCATAAACCAACCCTGATGACAAGCAGCCATAGAACACAATAAATAAATTATAACCAATAATTTATCAGGGTATGAATAAAAAGCAAGTCAAAAGGGAAACAGCAGACAGTCAGCTCCAACACAGACACACGAGTGCATGACGACCAGCACAGACACACGAGTGCATGACGACCAGCACAGACACACGAGTGCATGACGACCAGCACAGACACACAAGTGCATGACGAGATTCGTCTGTGTCCATGTTAAAAACTATTTAAGCAACATTTTGAAAATTTTTATTTTGATCAAAATGCCTGTCAGAATTGGCCGCGATATTGATCCATGACTTCCTGTTCAAATTGGAAAATGTATATATATGAGATGAATTAGCACAGCTAGTGGCTCTGGGAGTATGACGTATTTACGGGGAGCCTGACGTTGCGTCCGTTGATCTCGGGATACAGCTGAGGCAGAACTTCACTGATCTCCAAAACATTGTGATCCTGTGCAGGCTATACAGTCATACAGGACATTTAACAGATGACAGGTTTTTTGTCAAGAGAATCCTCATTCGGATAGAGCACTAGTCATTGATTTGTAGTGTTCAAAAGGGTGATTAAACATCGCTTAAAGGGGATTAACCTTCAAGCTGGAAAATAATCACAGTCTAGCAAATCTTCTCTGTAAATCTGTGTTAATGGAGAGTTTCCTGGATGTTGCTGACAGCCTACTGCCGTTATGAGGTTTGTTGGCGGGTGAGAGTTCTTAGTGGGCCGGAAGGCTGCAGAGGTCTTTCTGTTATGGCTTTGAATGTGAACTCGGAAAAGACGGTCAAAGGACGTCGAGGCTTCCACCTCTGTATATGTAGACCTTTCTCTAAGTTCACATCAGCCCTATAACCCAGTCAAGTCAAATGATGCTAAAACCATCACAGGCTTCTGATCGATGCTGAGGTTTCATTGTCACAGTAGTTTAATACAAGCCTCAATATTTGGTTAATATAACATATTTTGTAATGCCAGTGGTATCAGATCCATCTTGGGTCATGGATTTCCCATTACTGGCTACTCTGATAAAGTGTTAACACGTCAAAGAGGACATTAGTGTAACACTGAAAGAGCTACAACGAAAAAAATTCTATACATTACTATACAATTAGCATAGTCAGTAAAGCAAACTCAAGTCCAGTTTTCAGTAAAAAAAAATAAAAATAAATAAATACTCAACAGAACATCTCCATTCTCAGTGGTACTGAGATTGCTAGTGTTAGCAAAAAGGCAATTCCTGCTAGCAGAGTTGCCAGGTCTGCTGTTTTCCCGCCCATAATCTACCACGGCTGCTCTCATAATGTACCGCGGCAGCGGACTGTAAGGGAACAAAGAAATTAATTATTATGAATGTAAGTGGCTCCTAATCCTGAGTAATACTGAATCGCTACAGCCACCGACAGTCAGAGACAGACGCACAAGGAAAGCAGGGTGGCCAACTCCCACACATCTGGCGTGACCCTCATGCTTTCAGACTCTCACGCAGGCAGTCTTACGGTCAATCTATATTGTTCCATTATAAACCTAAAATTAACAACATCAAAGGTGTTGGGGTAGTTTGCAAACTCTACAGACTATTTGCAAGGTAATAAAACTGTTACATACATGTAAAACCTCGTGCAGACTCGTATCGAATTGAAAATCTCATGCCAGTCAGCTGACCAAAGTTGGCAACCCAGGGAAAGAGAGTACATCTGTCTACGTGTCATTGTGTTTAACTGTGTTAAAATGTTGAACATTTGAATGTGATCAGTGTGCAAAATACTGGTTTATTTCTTTCAGACACAGTATACTGGGATTTCAAATATTTGGCTAGTTTCAGCTTCCGTTGGGCGGATTTTTAGCAGAGCTTGAGCTGGAGATTTTTATTGCACCTGGCAACACTGCCTGCTAGCATTTCAGTAGATAGCAGCATGATAGAAGTCCGTTTTCAGAGTCTTTGAAGTCAGTTTAGCTAACCGTAGACAAATGGTACAGGCAAAATCAGGTCTGACGCAGAAGATAAGAATGACTCACCGTGTCAACTGTCAACCATCACTTCACACAACTGCCAGGGTCATTTCTAATTTAAGACATGTAGGATATTTGCAGAGGAATAAAAAGACAATATCACACTACTATCATCCATGGTGTGCTGAGACCTGTGGAATCTGGTATTCGAGTGCAATATATTTCATGAAGACGAGTGTTGTGTAAACTGCAAAATCTATGCCACTGTATTAGAAGGAGAAAGATATTACATGGTTCCTGTTTCAGTTTCGGAACACAACACCAGGCCTGTTACAGTGGAATTAAATTTATTCTATGTCATGGTTGGTATGGATGTGAATTACTCAGTGATTCTGCTCTTAATAAGTGCATTTGCTCTGATAATACTGCATGGAATACCACTTACAACTGGTAGATATTTGTTTCATTTGGTATTTTTTTTTGTTTCCTCCACGAATTCAGTGTGTTTACCCTGATAAATGTAGATGAACAGTTTGCTTATTGGACGACACTGTTTAAATATGCCAGCATCAAAACTGTTTGCTGACCATGTCTTATAGAAAGCATCCCTAACAATGATAAGACAAGGCATTCAAGGTCTTCTGAAGCCAAGTCATACTTTTAGTATGTTTTTTAGAGCAAAACTCGCGCAAACTCAAAAGGGCAATCACGCAAACTCAACAGGGGGATCATGCAAACTCAACAGGGGGATCACGCAAACTCAAAAGGGCAATCACGCAAACTCCACAGGGTGATCACACAAACTATTTTTTAGATATTTGCCTAATACCACAGATACCGATAACCGGCATATTTTTTAGATATTTGTGTAATACCGCAGATACTGATAACCAGCTAACTGCTGAACCCCCTGCAGATCTTGGGGATGAGGCAGGCGGCGGAGGGGGTGGGGGCAGTGATTGGCAGAATGATGCTACATAGTTTTTCTTTATGTGGAAAACGAAGAATCAATTAATTCAATAATAAACAAATGTCATGTTCTGAGCCATCCCTTGGACCAGTACTTTGAGATCTCTTCTAAGTGGTGAATGAACTGATGAAATCCCTCGTCCTCCACTACGGAGAACTGCTGATCGTCCAAAGCTGCAATCATCTCGATTACTTCTCAATCATGTCTTTAGATCTGGCAACTTTGAATACTGATAAAGTCTGACGCATCAGTTTGATGCTGACATCTTCGTTTTTAACAAATAGCTGCTGATACCAACATGTTAACTTGTATACCATGCATCTGTATGCTTACATAAAGTGTGTATAAGCTTGTATAAAGTCTCGCCTTGTCTTGCCTTGGAGCACCTTATTTACCATATTTAGAAAGATGCTTCACTGCTTATTATTATTTCCTATAATTTGTTTTGCAGCAGTAATTATGCTGTTCAAATTGCTACACCGTGTTTCAATGGAGGCATCTTAATCAAATAAGCTTATGTAAGGAACAGCAACCTGAGAAGGAGGGGAAACAAAGCGACACTCAGTGCTGGAAATTACACAGCCTCCGGCCTGGGGACTTTCTGCTCATTTTTACATACATTTCAGGCCGAGTATCAAGACGCGCACACAACAGTCTAGCAGCTTTTATGTTATGCTAAGCCTGCTGGAAAGTGTGCCACAGAAACAAAATGAGCTAAAATCATATTTTTGAAGGGGGTGGGGGTCAGGTCACTGGGCAGTTTTCCTGTTGATGAGAGATAAATTGGCGGGTGCTATTTTACTTCAGCTGCTAACTTGGATTTTCAGAGCCTCCTGGTTACAGGTTTGGAGTTGTGCTGTGTCTTGTTCACCGGAGTCATTCAGCTCCTGCAGGTTTCCTGTCTGATCACATGTGGTGCTGAGGCAGTCCTGTGCCGCATCGCAGGACCCCAATAACTAGAGATTCTCTTCCCAAATCCTGTGCCACAAGCTTCTCCTCACTATTCGAGAGAAGATCGGAAGCCCTTGAATGATGTACGACCAGTAACACTGCCCTATGAAGGCCAAGATGAAGCGTTACACAAGGTGAAGAAGTTAAAAAAGGAAACTGTCGCTAAGGTTAAGATGCTCTGGAGATTTGCTGAAATCCTCCTGTAACATTGTGCCAAGGCAGCTGATGTTTGTGTCTGGTAATGCTGCAGACTTTGTGACTTACAATGAGCAGCGGCTCTCTAAACATTGACTAGTCACCAGCAAAGCTGTCGTAACAGACACCTGCCTCCAGGAGGCGCCCTTTGGCGATCACATCTGACTTGCGTCATCGTATTTGAGCCACACCTCTTCTCCCCCTGACGCTTCTTTGATAAAAATGTCATGCTTACAGGCGTCTTTATTTGATCCCAGGGGCCCAGGTCCATCTGAAATGTCATGGGTTCATCGTCAAGGCTGGCGCTGCCAAGAATGTGGCAATGGGTATGCTAACATCCAACCCAGAGAGCAGGTATAAATAAGATGTACTCCCCACTTTAGGTAAGGGACATGCCTGATCCGCTGCACTTTACTGCCATCTTTCATTCAGTTCTTCATTTTATCAAGATGTTTTCTTCAATTGTAATTTTAAATACACAAGAAAGCTGACTCTGAAAGTTGCCCAGCACGATGCCCACTTCTGCTGAAAGTGATTTTAAAATCTGGCTATAAAAGCACTTACTGCCATGAGTCTAGCAGTCATCTCAGCATATTCAGACATATTTCACAAAATACTGATTATACATTTTTTTTTCAGTGTCTGAATTGTTCTTTACACAAATACCACCCTGCCAGGGCCGAATTACGGACCGGGCCAGCGGGGCCGCTGCCCAGGGGCCCTTGGGGTGCAGGGGGCCCATGGGGCCTCTAGCCCAAAACAATTTGCAACGCTTATCAACAATGTATTTTCATTTGTCTATTTTAGAGGGCCTACATTCTTTGATCCTCTGCCTACAAGGGCCCCTGAACCTATAGGGAGGGCGTTTGGCTGCCAAGGGCCCTTGAACTGTGGTGGTTGTGCTGGTGGTGGTGGGGGGGGGGCCTCGCGAACATTTTGCCCAGGGGCCACACAACCCATAATCCGTCCCTGACCCTGCTGGTTATAAATCCCCTTCTTAAGACTAGTGAGCTATAATATCAGCTGTACGACTCCGATCAGCTACCCTCGTATGAGACCGCATTGGATTTTTAAGCTTCGTTCAATGTTCTCTGCCATTTTAAAAGTCAAGCACTGCATAATATGTAATGTGTCAGGCATGTTTTTTTCCGAATATATTTTTCGAACTGTGTAGAAATCTACGGCATGCTGGGATTCTGCTTGTGGTTTCATGCTTATTTCATCATCGGTTTTCACTGTGTTGCAAACATCCTACAGTAAAAGAGTTCCTCTGTGTTATCAAAAAAAAAACAGATATAAAAAACAAGCTCCTGAAATGAGGTTGATGAAAATGTGTTCACCTTGTTTGATCTTTATTAAGAATTCCCACCTCTTTTCCTAAGAGAAACGAGAAAAATATAGACTGGATCAAACCAGTGTACTTTTTCAGCTTGGCACCAAAACCATCAGTAGATGAAAATAAAGTCAAGAATAACTTATTTAGTGACTGTGCATTTTTTTTATGCCAGTCAGACTCAGCCAAGCATCTTGTCTATTTTTTAACTTCATTTTTTATTGCACTTCGTGCATCAAGCAATCGAATCCCTCACAGATAAATCGGAGAATGAAAGGGCAAAATCTAGTCTGGAGGCGGCTTGTAAAATAAATGTAATCTCCACACCCACTCCAGAAATTTTCTTGTTGGACAGTGTGATTCTCTTTTCTCTTGTATACAAAATAAACTGACAGTGGCGGGAGAGTGCACCCGCTGGAGATCTGGCGAGTAAACACAATTGTGGTCTACAAAACATGATAATTACAGCTAATTAAGTGGTCAGTGACTAAAGGGAAACAAAAGCTCATGCCTTGGGGTGTGGCAGGGTTGCCAGACGGCTACGTTCTGCATGACGATCATCGTTCTCCCTCCGCATTTCCTGGTAAAGGTCACAATGCTGAGCAGGTCAGACCAGATGTCTTTTTCCAGAGCCAAAGACTCTGGCTCATTCTCGGTGATCCCTAGACCTTCCAAAGCCTGCTGGGAGATATAATCCCCCCCGCGTGTCCTAGGTCTTCCCTGAAGCCTCAGCCCAATGCTTGGAACAGCTTCCTTGGGGGTCGTCCAGGTGGCAGCCTTATATAAGACGGCCACTCCAACTCGGCTGACAACTCCTGTTCTGAAGGAGCATCGGCTCTATTTTGAGGTCCCTCTGCATCTCTGAATTCTGACCCTGACACAGAGAGGGAGACCCTGTGGCTGCTTGTACTAACGAAATTGTACTATTTGTCATTACCCACATTTCATGACCAGACGAGGACTGAGGCCTTGTCCTCAGCCTTACTTGCAGGTATGTCCATTGATCTCAAAGTGAGCACTGAGGTCTCCCAGGAGCTCAGCAGTGTTCCTCACCCATCTTCTCTGAGATGGCTGGGTACTCCGAACGCCGTTCAGTAGACACACGGAGGATTTTCCTTGGCAGCTCACACCGATGCCACCCTCAGGTACACAAGGGAAAAATCCAGTTGCAGAACCCTCAGCCCGTGAGTATCCTACACCCAGCTCAGGTCATTCTCCATAGGGAACTCCAGAGTAGGAGAGACTCCACCCCCATCAAGAGCTCTAGTTGCAGAGCCCACACTATGTGTGGAGGTAAAGCTGAATCTATCGAGCCAATACCTTTCCATCTTTTGCAATTGGTCAGGCTCCTTCCCAACCATGCAGGTAATGTTCCCCATTGCCAATATCTAATCTAGGGGTAGGCAGCCCTGATCCTGCAGTGCCGGTATCCAGCAGGTTTTCTATCCTACCTGAGGAGTTACTATCTGTCTGAGATGAGCTGTGGTTCATCAGAGACCAGGTAGGATTGAAAAACAGTTGGATACCGGCACTCCAGGATCAGGGTTGTCTACCATCATTGTCCTTCACACCTACCTGCCCCCAAAATGGCTCCCCATCTGGCCCCCATGTTTCACCATGCAGGTAATGGACCATTTCTGTGTGAGCCAGGCAGGGTTATATGGGAGTGCCGACCAGCAAGTGCTCACCTGTGAAAACTAACCTCCCAGGTTAGTCCAGGTACCCCCCTGCAGTCCAAATACAAGTGAACTGTATTCTCCATTATTCCCAGGGTACGTGATTATGTGCTGAACTGATAGGGTTTCCTGTGCTTCCTGTAATATATGACAGGCTCATGGGGACTCTATACTAGATTAATGGATTAATATTTTGGATACACCTAGTTTTTAAAACTATCCTTCATGAACAGACATACTACCATTGGTGAACATTGGTGATCTTCCTGTATTCAATTCTACTGCTGTCAAGTGAAAATGACTAGTGAAAATTCCATAATTGTCATATTGTAAATGTGTGAACTTCAGCCCAAACCTACAAATTAAGTAAGATACAAAAAGTAAATCATAGGAAGTATCTGCAAGGTCCAATGAAAATGGAAAAATCATTTGGTTAATAACGACCTTTTCTGAAGTGCATAGTATAAAGAAAACAGAGAATTTAGAGAAGTCCTTGGACTAAGAATAAGATACAAAAAACCCCACAAGATAGCTAATTACTTAATGCAAGACAATCTGTGTATTGTGAGACCACGGCATAAACGGCGGAGAAACCCTGACTGAAGGCTGCGGACTGGATACCAGTTACTGACATGTAGATTTACAAAATGTAGGAGGGTTTCATTATTCTCTCACAAGACTATCAATCAGCTCATTTTGAATCCATAGAATGTCATAATAGCTGAACTGTCAGAAATTCGCAGCGTTGGAGAATGCGGATCCTGGAATGATGCCCGGGACATTGAGGAGAAGATTGCGGAGAAGATCTCTTCTCTCTAGCGTTTAGTGTCCAGCACTTAAGTCCTTCAGTGAAGTTCAATGCGGATGGAGTGCATTGTGGGTTGTGGGCATCCAGTGTAATCAAAAGTGGTCATAGGGGATCTTCCCAGGCGGAGGCGGGTCTGCTCAAATTGCACATAACAGCTGGCAAGGACCATTTTTAGGTCCAGTGGTACAACAGCGACTATTACTCTTCCATGTCACCTCTGGGACACGCAATAATATTGACCTATTAATTATTTTCTCCTGTTGTTTTTTTTTTCCATTTTTCAGGCACTCCGTTGTAGTCGTCTATGTGAAGTTTAATGAGGTAATTGATCACTTGTTTAAAAATACCTGGACTGTTCAATCATCAGTGTCACCTTCAATCTGGACAGCCATCCTGTAATATAAAATAAACACAATTCCCAGCTCTATTTAAATACTTTATGGAGAATTAATATTGTTTTTTTTTTTTTAAAAAAAAAGTCAAATGCAGTAATATAAATTAATATAAATATAAACTAAATGACTAAAGTTTTGGGTCCATAAATTAATAGTTATATTCTCTGAACTTGTGAAAGTAATAGCTGTATAGCTGATATTAAGGTTATATACACTGGTTTATGTAAGGAGTCACTTTATTACTTTCTATTGAAACATACACAGAAGACTTATAAGAATTTTCTTTTGATAATCCAGCTATCACAAAATCACCGCATCAAGGACACCAATACGTATCTTTCTGTTTACAAGAGGAATGCATTATGATGTTTATGAATGTGTTCATAGATTCTTATATCCATGGCATTCATAGAAGGTGTTACCCAAATTACTTATTTAATCTTTTGATGTCCACTGACTTTTGAACATAAACAATCCTGGCCTTACAAAGGCATGTCAACTGAAGCTGACAGTGACCGTATTTAAGCTCTTACAAAACCACACACTTTCAGGAACAATGTGGAGAACTCTTTATATTATGTGTTTAACACTCCCCCCGCCCCCCAACCCCACATGCCACAAATGCAGCAACATAATTTGAATCCCAATCTGTAAGTTATTTTATCTCCTTTTTACTGGGGCCATTTAATAACTGATGGCATGACAAAGATATCAAACTTGATCACTGCAATGTTGGGATTATTCAGTTTAATTCCGCAATAGAGGAATGTGGTGGGAAAGTACTGGTTATAATGAAAGGTTTATTTTATTAGAAATGAAACGAAAACCAGCGGCAGTAAGAATTTGCTGGAGATACAACATCTGGCGCCACAAAGGCTTCTGCTGTCCGCAGCACATGAAAAAACGTCAAGTGTCCCTGAAGTCCGCGAGGACCGGGAGCCATCTGTCCACCTCGGCGTGGATGGCGGTGACCTGCTCACGCCGGTCTGTGCAGCACAGAGGCCAGCAGGGCCAGGGTGGTGTGAGGAGGACCCGGAAGGATGGGGGCCTTGCCACAGACCACTCGGGCGGCCTGCCTAAATGCCTGTGCGGTGCGACAGCTGTGGTGGGGGGTGAGTTGGGGCTAAAAAAAACACTTATTTTCCTCATCTTCATCAGAGCAGGGAAAGCTTTGCAGTTCATGCATTACAAACAAAAGGTTAAAACTTCTAATGCAAAGACAGGCCCAGGTCTTGTAGCCTCAGGTGGTGGTAACCAACTGGAACTGTTCTCATAAAATATATTTTGCTGCATAAATGGATCAAATGCACTACTAAGATGTACGGGTGCCTTTTACAACAAAATACCTCTTAGTGAAATTAAAAAACAAAATAAAAGCATAATTTTTCACTTCTGTTTTCACTCTGATTTATTAAGGCTATTCCTACATCCGCATATGGATGAATGAAACGCGCCTCATTACCTACAGAGATGCGCCCGGCCTGCTGGAGGCCTGGCCACTATCAGCATCTTACTGTGTGCGGCCGAAAACAGCAGCCACTGCGGCTATCGGGACAGCCCCCCCCTCGTCCCCCCTTCAGCGGCACTAAATAAAAGGCATGGATATGAGATCAGGCCAAAGACAGGAGTGAACTTCATTTCGAACCCTCCTAAAATTACACACGACTCATTTAGCAGGAAATGAGCTCACAATAGGCCTGACATACAGAAGAGTCCGATTCCTTATACACACACACACACACATATATATACTGTATACATGCACAGTGTGTGTGTGTATGTATATATAAAATTTTTATATATATATATATATATATATATATATATAAATAAAAATATATATATTTCAGATGACCTTCTTAGCTACAGATTACATTGCTGTAGATTGTAAACCACCATCGAACAGTAATTTAAAACCTATTCCAGGATTTGAGAACTGAGTATAAAAGATAGAACAGAAATATAAAAGAGCACTTCCATTTTAATCTTGAGGATTTTCTGAACTTAATCGCAGATAAAATCATAATTCCAGCACGTAAAGCAAAATAATCCCAATCTGTATCGTTTTATCCATTTAGTATTTGGTTGGTTATTCATGCTTGGATGAGGTCACCGCTGAAGGGCTGGCATTTTTACTGCGGAATGTCTGGCCAGCTTACTGCGGACTGGGCTACAAGCCCCAAGGGGGGGCATAATGATAACAGACATTTGTCAGTATTTCTTTGCCGGGGGGCTGCAGAAGATGGCCAGACAGATGGTCTTCTCACTTGAAAGACACTAGAGTCTGTATTTAACTCCCCCCCGAAAAGCGAGAGAATGCGCACTGATGCCTAATATAAATTCTTACAGACTATGAGCCACAAGTCCCAAAACCTCCACCCGTACGACAGCTCTTCGACATCACCTCTAACCACAAAGTGTCCTTTTTTACACCAGAATGAAACATGCATTTCTGCCAGAACCGGAGAAAAATGCTTGATTGGGTTTGGTACGGGGTAAGAAACCGAATTTCAACCAGAGATAAATCTAACCTGAAAAATCGTGAAAATGCTCAAAGCCTTACCGCGGTGAATGGAAGTGAGTCCCGTTACGGCTCGCTGTTCAGCAGGGCGCATGCGTCGGAGCCGCCCAGCTGGCCGCGTGCGAATGCCGTTACTGTATTTTACGTTGAAGGAAGAGCCAAACTGCAGAGTGCATGTATGCAAGGCAAATGCTGATTTTTCTTAAGTCTGAACACAGGGAAACAGATACAAACTAGATGCCTTCAGACTTATATTCCTTCAAAAGTTTGGTTGATTACTACTTAAATGTTTTATCCATGCTATTTTGTACTAGAAACGTACGTCTACTTTTTCACTAGAAATGGTTATTTGGGTATGCGGTGTTATTTTTATGATTGATTTCTTTGTTATACTTAATTTGGCAACAGATTGTACAATTTGCACTTCATTTTTGTGAAAGTTGTTACTGGAAAAAACAAAGAAGCAGACCTGTGTAAATCATGCTGGCTGTGAATTTATTCCTGAAGGGCAGCGGCGTAGCCTATACCTAGTACACGCAAACGATGCCACTACAGCACGAAATGCAGACAGTGTGCATGGTTTATCATACAGACGTGCCATTTAATGCTTAATAGCCGATAAAGGGGGAAAACAATGGATTGGTATCGGCAGATACACAAAATTTTTATATCAATATCGAGATCAGACCAGGATATAAAAAACGATATCGTGCCACAGGACGATACTTACACTTCATGCAGTATGTCAAAGCCATTTCAACATAATGAGATGTTTCTGTGCAAATGCAAAATAAAACTGCAATCAATATAATTAGTTTGTTGCATTATAAGATGCTCATCTATACATTGTCCGGACGTGTATTGGTCAACCGATGAACCGTCATTAGTATTTTAACCGGTGTGATGATGGTGATTGGTCTTTAATAATAATATAATTATGCTTCAATGACTGGATTTTGTGTACTGTGAAAAAATCCTACAGTAAAACATGCAGGCTATTAATAAAAGGCATGGAAGGGATGACAATACGGTTTGGCATACAGTGACTGTGAACACAAGCTTAGTAACCAAAACAACATATTCCTTCTCACCTAAAGACACAAATAACCTCACTGCCTGAGACAAATTAGCAGCTTAAAAACCGTATATTGTGCGCAATTTTAAAAGTCCATCCATCAAAGAAATAATATTGGTGACAAAACCAAAATTTACACCTTACCATATTTAGATTAGTGCCCTTGGCAATATCCACCAAATCAAAAATACTACACTGAGTGGTAGATCAAAGACAACTGTCCCATTTTTATTTTTCATAACCACTTTTCCTAGCCAGGGTAGTGGGGGGTCCAGAGCCTATGGGCAGGGAGCAACCCAGGACAGGGTGCCAACCCAGTACAGGGCACACTCACACGTACAAGGCAGGGAATAACCCAGGACAGGGTGCCAACCCAGGACAGGGCACACTCACACGTACAAGGCAGGGAATAACCCAGGACAGGGTGCCAACCCATCACAGGGCACACTCACACACCAGTCACTCACATGTACGAGGCAGGGAATAACCCAGGACGGGGTGCCAACCCAGGACAGGGCACACTCACACGTACAAGGCAGGGAATAACCCAGGACAGGGTGCCAACCCATCACAGGGCACACTCACACACCAGTCACTCACTCATACAAGGCAGGGAATAACCCAGGACAGGGTGCCAACCCATCACAGGGCACACTCACACACCAGTCACTCACTCATACAAGACAGGGAATAACCCAGGATGGGGCGCCAACCCATCACAGGGCACCAACCCATCACAGGGCACACTCACACACCAGTCACTCACACGTGCAACTTGGTAACTCCAATTAGCCTCAGCATGAGTTTTGTACTGTGGGGGAAAACCAGAGCACCCAGAGGAAACCCCACAATAACACGGGGAGAGCAGGCAAACTCCAGACACATGGAGCCCTGGCAGAGACTCAGACCCTGGCTCCAGTGGTGTGAGGCGACAGTGCTACCCACTGCACCACCGTGCTGCCTCCAGTGACAATTGTATCTCAAATAATGAAAAAAAAAACAAGAAAAGAAACTGAAAGATATAGAGCCACGCATATATGCTTGTTACACGACCTCGCCACTCAGCCATGCAGAGTCCAGGTGAGCCTGTCACTCCTTCCTGGATGCCCAAAGGCTGCAGGGCACATGCCACACGCTATGGGCAATTTACAGACATAAACTCACTAAGTGGCTGGGTTTTGGGACTCCCAGAGGAAAGCCGAGCACCTGGACATGCGGAGGACATGCAGACTGCACACCGGCAGTGAGGGAGGCGCAGTGGCGTGAGACTGCTGAACTAAGCAGGCATGTTATCATCTACTGCATTATTCATGTCATCCTACAGCTGTATATTTACTATGAAAAGACAGTACAGGGATTATAATGTATAACAACAGAAATAACAATTAAGCAAAGAAGAGAAACAATTGAGATATGCAAGAAACACTTTTGCAAATAATACAGATTTTCTAAATTCTGGAATGCTTGGTATTTCAGCCAAATTTCATATCAACTGCACTCAAACAAAGATAATTTCAGTGATCGCAAACTAGCTCGACAGATTTCATTTTGCAATAATTCTAATTTGTAAATATAGCATAAGGCATAAGCTACACAAAAAACAAGCAAGTGAAGGCGGTCACATGGAGTTTTGAGGTTCAAGGTTCAAGGTAAGTGAGGGTTAATTTTGGCTCGGAAGCTGTATGAGGACATTTGCACCACCAGCAGAACTCACTGGGTGGACAGTGCTTAGCTGTGGCAGATGGAGGAGCTGCCACATATAACATAACAGCTGATTTATTTTAGATAACTATCTGCATTTACTAAGATATACAATCACTGCTCCATTGACTTAACAACAACAGGCAAGACATACTATAAATAAAATTTTAAATACCATTTTATTATATACTAAAACTACTTTTATAGTCTAAAAAGTTTGAAATGTATTTCAAAAAAAATCTTTTTTAATGACTCAAGACAGTTAACTTGAAATATGTGACAATTTATGTTGAGTCTTGCATCGACATCTGGCACACTGGCATCACACGCCAGGTAAACAGAGGGGAGGTTTTTATATTCAAAAATATTTACCGTGCTGAAAAACAACTTTTCTGCCCTGGTGAAGGCTAGTGTTTTCTCTGTGAATTTATTTTGAGGCTTGAACATGTAGAAACGTCCAATATTCTTTGAGAGCTCATTATTGTTTTGGAAATGTACATTCGTGCTACTTTGACAGTCATTAAGACAACATGTGGAATTCCTTAAAAAAAATCAATCACGTAAATAATTTTCCTAAATGACCTGTAAAAATGTGAGATGGGCACCTGAGTCTGAAAGTTGCTTTGAGATGCGGCTTTTCTAGGCAGTGGAGGAAATTCAGTATGACTCCAAAAGGTCTTTGTTTATCCCGAAGGGGGTAATTTATCGTAATCCACCCTCAGGTGCCCCTAGGCCTAACCCTATACTCCGAGATAAGCAGGAGCCATCGCTGTCACTAGCAACTTTCAACAAATGGAAAAAAAAAAGGTCGAAATTTTGCTGCGGGCAGAGAATGAAAACAATATGATTAAAAAGCTTTACGTTTGGCTCCAGATGAACGTTTGTCTTTGATCAATACATTCACTATGAAAAGCACATAATTCCGAACGTCCTCGCTGTGCCGACTCTGATCTCCCCGGAGAAAAACGACACAGGAAAATGCATCAAAAGGCTGTTTCTTACTGTCATGTCGGTTGGCGGTTTGTACCGGGTTCTCTCAGAGGCACGTGCAACGTATAAGTGGAGACACACACATCCTTCATTTTATATGCAAAGACCTTGAAGACCTCTGAAATAGCGAGACATTTCAGAGAGAGCTCCGAAATTTTAAATGACGCATGGAGTGTTACAAAGGCAGTCGGGGATTGACACATTAATTGCCCAGACAGACCATGGAGACACTGACAACAAGCGTCACAAAAATGACGCTCGTGGGCCATTAATTTCCTCCTCGTTTGTGGGTTAGACATTGCAGGCTTTTGTCTTTGACGTGCTGCAGAAATGAAGACAAGCAGCAGAACAAATGGCCCACAGCGCTCTGACATCTACGCCTGTCTTCCCTGACATAAGTATCAGCACAGGGGGACAGAAATCACACAAGGCTGAGGTCTTAATACTGCAGCCATTCCTGTATTCAGAACCAGACACATCTGCAAGGAAATTAGCTTTATTGCTACTAATAGTGAACATGGGTTGATGTGTTGCGGTAGAATACTAACGGGGACACCGTGTTTAGCTGGCAGCACATTCACTTACGTCCCGGTTAATGGGCTCGCTGATAAATGTAAAACACGCACTGAGCAATTGTTTCCCGATTAGATTAATCAAAGGGATTCCTCTTCCCCACTAAAAATACACTGGGGGGATAGAGTGGAGGTTCAGGAGTGAAAGGGCTCTGCAACCGCAGGCGCACCTGCACACGTACCGCAGAGGCAAACGTAAAGCCGGCAAGTGATGTTAGTTTGAGTATTCACGTCTCAATGTTCACGCCTCAATATTCACGTCTCAATGTTCACGTCTCAATGTTCACGTCTCAATGTTCACGCCTCAATATTCACGTCTCAATGTTCACACCTCAATATTCACGCCTCAATGTTCACGCCTCAATATTCACGCCTCAACTGTGTATCAATTAAAGCCATGCAAGATATTAATAGAGTAATTTCTTATACAGCAATCTGAAAGCTACCTATTTACAAGCAAAATGCTACTTAAATATTTCAGGTATAAGCTATTTTTATTGTTTTTAATAATAAGCCAGAACATTGTCACTATACTTATTTATCAGCTTTATTACTTAGTACAGCTAAATCCTTGACAGCATTTTTAATTAATGCACACTACTGTTCCCAGCCAATGAAATACAGCTATACTCTGAACAAAGTGCATGAAATGAATTTCAAATTATTATTGATACGGGCTTAGAAATCGTAAAGAAACCCTGAAGTTGGGGGGGAAAAAATGAAAACACTTTCATTAGCCGAGGGACTCCCCAAAAAGAAAACCACAGACACACCTCATGAGTCAGATGGCAAATTAATATTGTATGGCAGATGTGCTCCAAAAGACTTCAAAGGCATTAAGTTAATCTTCATGCAGGAGAAAGACAGACTATCATTAGCACTTTGCCTAGCATAAAGCTGTTCAT
Source organism: Brienomyrus brachyistius (assembly GCF_023856365.1). Lineage (NCBI taxonomy): Eukaryota > Metazoa > Chordata > Actinopteri > Osteoglossiformes > Mormyridae > Brienomyrus > Brienomyrus brachyistius. Next base: position 25,888,759 of record NC_064548.1, read on the forward strand.
CCCGAGCGCAGCGATTCGATTCTGCGTATAAGGTCACATCAGATTTTGACATGTGAAGAAAGTAAGAGAGCCGACGTGAGATCTTTCTGCTATGATCTTACCTTAGAGACTCTATTGGCCACCTCTCGGCCAACCATGAGGCCCTGGACAAAGGTACGTGCCGCAATAAAGGCACGAGTCACTTGGGCCTTCAGCTTCCGGGGCACGTCCCCAAAGGGCTTCAGCTGGTCCGTGTACTTGCTGATGCACTCCAGGTAGTCATCGCTAAACTGAAACTGGGAGTTGAGCAGCTGGAACATGCGTTCTAGGAGCCGGGACCAGAAGTCATTCAGCATCTCCTCCAGGTTGACGTTGCCACCGGTGTAGTAGCGCTTGAGCTCCGTGAAGAGGTCCTGGAAGACCTCGGAATTCTGCATGTACAGCTTGCCGTAGGTCCGTACAAACATGTCGTTCAGCGACTTCTCTGTGTTCTCCAGGAGCTCCAGGAAAAATTCTGCATTGAAATGATTCATAGGCAAACAAAAAGAAAATGGAAAAACAGCTGTCAGAGGGAAATGTACCTCCAAAGGCAACGATAACACCAATATCACTGTAATATTTTTCGATAAATCGATTTTGGAACCTCAAAAATACTATGCGCATATTGTATTTGTATATGATATCATTTATCATAAATATACAACAGACATATTAGAGGTACTACATTAATTTATCATTATATATAAATATGCAAGATTTCAATATAAGTCAAATACAAAAACAACTGCTGTTGTTAAAAAGCTTTGCGCCACTTACTTCATTAAAACAGACCATGTTAAAGATAATAGCCAGAAGTTAATCCTAACCACTGTTTTAAGATTAGCTTCCATTTTTACTTATATAAAATTTCACTTAATACAGAAATAAACATTTTTTAAAAGTTTGCAAAGTACTTTTTTATTTTTACCAGCTTTGAGTTGTCGACAAAGCAAGGGGAGCGAGTTCCACTAAAAACACCAAACGCAGTTCTTTGATTTAGGTATAAATGAGATCGATTTATTATGAATATTTCCGCACTGTAAAATTTGGGATCGGTTGTTCTGTTTGGCTATCGGCGTTCGAAAGGCTGCTGCCAGTCCATATGGTATTTACATCAGATTCTGTTACTAACATTAAGTGGTGAGCGTGCAGATTTATTTTTAAGCCAGCGCTGTCAGTGTCTAGCACTCGGCGTTTTGCTATTCACTTCTGGATTTCACGATGCAAGTATTTAGGACTTGCAGTGTCTGTAATTCTACACTGACCTGTCACTCTTGTCCTTCTATATTTCGGGCAAACTACTTAGCAAGCACTGTGGGAACTAGGCACATCCTGTCACTTTAAAATTGCACCCCCCACACCCATCTTAAGCAAGCATTAATTTATTCAACGATTATGACAGACAGAAATGGCTTCACCTGTGAACAAACATTTCACAACTTTACACTGCTGCAGGACATAACTTCGTTACCAACAGGCAGTCTTGGACAACCATAAATAATTAACTACCCAAAATAATGACACCCTGACTACCAACATAAATAATTAATGAAAAGGTTCTCATGTAGGGAAACAAAAACGCTACCAGAATTTAATCACCGCTGCTGTTATAAACGACTATCCTGTGTAATGTATCGGAACACTAATCCTTTTTTCACGCTCCATTCTAACATGATTCACAGGTGATGCAGGAGGGATGAACCCACATCATTTACCCTGGGGGGGCAGCTGTGTGTTTCTCCACTTCTGCTAAATGGTAGCAGTGAGGCTTTTAACAACACCTGACTTCCCAGTGTGTCAATGTAAATGTGTAAGAGGAGACACAGTTAAAGTGTCAGGTCCAAAGCTCAGTGAATTCCGATGATTTCTGAAAGCTCATTAGGTAATACTAACATTTCAGCATTAATTAATTTTCACAGGCTACATACTGGTGGTTCGTTAATCCTAAAACCACACAATATCTGCGGCGATATTTTGTGACTTTTTTGGTTGACACCTTTTTAATTGTTTAGGTTATTCATATTCATAAGCATAAGCTGATTTCGTCTTTGCTGCACCTCTGGGTCTTTGTCCTTACAACCAGTCAGCACCTTCGTATGACACAAATTTACATCAGACACCCAGTGTAAACAGTGAGTTTTCAGTGCTGTCATGTAAATAACACTTTACGCCTGACAGTGCTCTAAATAAGAGTAAACAGTGAATGCGTCGGAAATCCGTCCCTTGTGCGAGTCTGTCAGATGTACCTCGCCAGTTCACAAACGTGTAACAGCTCAAAGTAAATGACAGGCCTTTTAATGAAACACAGAGGACCTTCTCCTCTGTGTTCAAAGGCTTAATGTTATTTGTTTTGGAAAGCAATAAGAAAAAATCACAAGGGTCTGCAGGATATTGTCAAGAAATATCCATTATCCCACACTACTTTTCAGAACTCTTTGCGACATGTTGAATCGTCCTTCAGCATGGCTGATCAAGCAGGGATAGTCCTCTTATAAAAGACTATTAGGAATTTTGAGGGTGTTGTTAGCACTGGCCATTGCCCACACATGTACACAAACCACTAGCTAAAAAGTGTTTTTATGTAACAAAGAAGGGAGAAAAACTGCAGTAAGAATAAGCACATAACTAATTAACTGCTATATTGCTGCATACTTTAAGGTAATTTTATCTTCCAAATGTAGTGATATCATGAAAATGTACATTATTAAGTAGATATGTATGGTAAATTGGGGCTACAGATTATGTCAATCTTTCATAATATACAAAACAATTTTAAAATAATATACATAATATACAATAATATAAATAACATGGCAAGCTGCCATACCATAACTGTCAAAACCTAATTTAATGGGTATGACCCATTACAAGAATTATACATTGTTAAAAGTGACATGTTGATACTGTCGATGTACTTTTCCTAACTTGAGAGCATTCGGCTAGGTCTAATTTACATATCATTTTGGTGAAATGTAATACACTGACATGCTGTGTCTGGTTACGGTAATGATGACAGTAAAATGGACACCCGCGTACAGTGCAGCCATATGTGTAACCTACATAGATCATACTATACAGCTTCCTGATTCCCCGCCTCCATGCCACCAATTCCTGGCTAATAAAATTTAGAAAAAGTGATTGATTCCCAGCACTGATGCCATCGCATTTTCTGTGTGGGATTCCAGGACACAGGGAAGATCCGATAGGCTGATCCGTCTCTGTCCTCCTCGATTTCAGCATGATACCATGCAGTCACGGAGCATTTGTTTGGTAGCTATCCTTTTTTTTTTATTGATTGTCTCTAGGTTAAACCTCAAAGAATATCATCTTTTGTGACTGGAAACACGTCTGCCACACTGTGACAATGTCAAAGTGGAACTCCAGCGCGGCGAAAACCAAAAAATAAAAAAATAAAAAAATAAATAAATAGAAATGAAAGGAATGTTCAGTGGCGTTCATGTACAAGCAAGAAACTGTTTATTGTTACATTCTTGGAACTCAGTACTGTGCTGAAAACAATTTTTCTACTGAAACGCAACAGTAATATTAAAATTTTATACATAAGACGCTGCTGTTACCTTGGCCAGTTAATGTAAGCATTTCTACAGCAAAGTACTCAAAGTGTTGGGATTCAGAGAGCTACCTGTAATCGCAGCATATTCTTCAGACCAACTATGGAGACGTTCTGGGGAACCCTGGCATTAAACAGACCGGCAATGGCAGCCTCGTGCCTTTCAGTTCCTCCTTTTACCTCCTCTGTCCTGCTTTCCCTATTTACAGGTGGCAGTCTACCAGCTCTCTGTCACCAGTAACTTAAATGAGGTGGTAATGTCTTCTCCCATATGCTGTCACTGAAGGGCGGGTCACCTTTCATGGGGTCAGAGACACGAGATGTTCAGCAGCTGATTAAACTTAAATAAGTTCCTGTTAGAAATTCCTTCGATGTCTGCCCCCGTTTCACTAATGGGGAGACTTAATCATCAGTTTCAGCTGGCTGCCACCTCCTAGCGCCTTGTACAGTCACCAAAGCACCAAAGTCGGAGCAGACCCACACCCCCGAGTCCCAGCCGAAAAGTATGTCCTCTATCAAAGGGAAGTCGTGGTTCTGAGACTTGAGTTGCTGCCATCATGTGTAACACGCATTCCCTATCAGTCTGAAGCGGTATCTGTCAAGGTCATCTGACTCTTCTCAGCCACTTTCAGAATATACTTACTACCCAATGACGCCCCCCTGCATCACTCGTTTTATATAACACTTCAGTGACTTACTGGAGCAAATCTAAGGGGTCTTATTAAATTTTAATTTCTTTTTTTAAGTGCTCATTAGTGCTTAGCAATGCCTTTGAAATTAAAATATTAGGGGCTACACTTTACTGGACTTCCACCCCCACAAAAAAAAGCCTACTTATCAAAAGTGATCTTTCCAGCTGCACTGAACCAGATTTGAACAAGTGTATCAAATGTTCTCATTAAAGAGTACTAAATCCCTACTTACGTATTCTAGTTTCACTGCATTGGACAGGCCTGTGATTACATCATCACTTATTAACTCATGTGTTTCATACTGGGCCATGCAAACCCTCCCCAACCTTAGCTTCGATGTTACAAAAAATTCCATGATGTTTTCCCTGCTGCAAAATCTAGAGAAATCTAAGCAATTCATTTTATGTAGTTCTATGCAATGTGAAATTTCTATGGCCATTATAATCAGGCATTGATTTGAATAAAAAGCTGCATTGAGAAAATAATATTGCAGGTAGGTTTCCAGGCAATAACGGTCTGGTCCTTACATACTTCACAATGCCTGCTGTGATTCTACTCAAAGAATCTCTAGCACAGTTATTATGCACAGTAAAATTATACAAAAAAGTTTGCAAACAGCATACTTCCCCTGTTATTTATTTATTGAAAGTTGCTGGAAATGAGGTTGACAAAGCAACTGCTTCTTGTGTCTTAATCAAAAGGCTGCGTTAAATATTTAATCAAACTACTACACGGCCCTCCAGAGAAGCGAAGGAATGGTCCATGGATACTCAATAATTAACCATTGATAACATTCACACTTTTCTTTCTTACATATTCTTTATGTAAATGTACATATGAAAAAAATACCATGGATATTAAAATCTTGCATTTCAACGTGATTCTAATTATGTCATGATTCTTTTCAGCAAAACTATCTACAAAACATTTGCAAATGAATAGTCTTAAAGAAAAAAAATCGGCAAAAAAAGAGTTTATAAAGGATGATCAGTGACTAAGGAGCTTGTACATGTATCTAAAGGAGCCAAACAGAATTTTGTACTTGTGATTTTAGTCTGTGACCTTTTGCTTACAGTTCAATAAAAACTAAACTGATGCACCTTTGTGAAATGAAAGCACACGAATCATGCATGTTACAAGACATCATGAACTGAAAAAACAAAAATACAGAATGTTCTGCTTGTGTGTGTGTGTATATATATATCACCATTTCAACAAGTTGTCTTGCAAGCATGCCAACTGCAGTCAGTCTTGTTTGCAGGTGAATTAAGGAACTTGTTCCTCTGGGAATCCAGGTGTCAGTACACATGACTCAGTACACATGACTCAACCAGCCAAAAGCATCCATATCTTAAGTTGTGGGTCACAAGGTATAATAGCTTGGAAAAAAATTACACCAAGGTACTTAAAATAAGTAACAGGGGTGAACGTCTTCAGCCGTGACAATTAATTGAGCTTCACTTCGGTTAATTGAGAGCACAGAATTAATTTTGGGTGTCATTACCTGCACGTGGAGTGTAATCATATCAAGGGCCTGACTCGGTTCACTGTCGACTAAAGCTATCTCTGTAAAGGAACAAATTAACACGTTGTAAGTTGAAGTACTTTATTAGCCCTTCATGTGAGAAGAGTTTCATAGCTAGGTAACACATACACACCGCACAAAATTAAATCATGATATAGCTTAGTGATGAGTGATTTCTGAACGTGTAATCTAAAAATATCATTAAGTGAGAAAAGTTCTTAAACAAAAGTAAAACAACTGGAAAGGACTACAGGACATATTTAAAAAATGATCCTATGGTTTGAGACGATAAATCACTGGAATGCAAAACCCAGGGTCATTTGTCTCCTCAAACAATAAAGTCTCAACAGGCCTTTTATTGTAATGACTTCATAAATGTCTTCTGCGATATTTTGCTGACAAGGCAGCAGCATTCAGGAAGCTGCTGAAGGTCTGCGCCCATGTGGCTGCCCACTAACACCACTGTCATAATTTAGCCAGTTGCGGTTATTGATTAGCCCATCAAAGAATGACACCCATTCACTGGGACGGCCTTCAGTCATTTCAGGCAAACGGCTTAGGACAGAGAGCCACCCGCTCATTGTGATTATAGGGAAAATGTGTCTCGCCTTGCATATTTCATAACGTTTGTCACCCTATCAATTATTGTCTGGCATCATAATGATACTTTATGGCATCAATTGCTTTATGGAATCTTTTTTTTCCCTTTTAACAATGTTCTGGCTTACAGCAGGAAATACGGGGAATATCTGAGTGGTATTACGTGTGTTTTCCTACATTGACGGAAGACATACAGCTATGTATAAAAACATCAAAAATCACCCCCCCCCCAGCTTACATCAGAGGATACATCATAGGCCTTGTTGCATATTGAATAATCGTCCTGCACAGCGCTCCTGTCTGCTCTGACTGATAATACTGAGGCATCTGGACAATGCACTCGAGATTCGGAACGCGGCTTCCAGGGACACACAGACTACGTAGTTTATGAAACAGCAAAGCTGCGGAGCAGAATCTCACACGAGTAACGTGAGTGCATGTCTGTCACGGCTACTGCAAGCCTGGGGAAGCAGCCATGTTTACCGTAGATTTTCAGAAATATTTTTTACTGCAAATATTTATCATTATTTATTTATCATTATATACAGATAAGATCTTGTACAATGTTGATTTTATCCTACAATTGCAGCTGGGAACAACAGACTTTATCCCCCAGGATATGCATGCAGTTGGGATTCTCCCAATGCACATTCCAATTTCCAAGCTTTGTGTATGAAGATGCACCAGGAAGAGAAACACCTTCGGTGGTGATGCAGATGGACTGCAGTTCCGTACTGTGCGTTGGAATCCACTGGACATGGATGTTGGCTCGGTTCCTTTGACCTCAGAGTGGTGCAGGATTTCTTTAGTGCAAACAGGAGGATCTCGCAGACAGAAGGATCGGTTAGAACATCAGTATAAATACTCCCCTATTATGAAAAAAAGTCCAAAACCATTGTTTTTGTTTGGGAAAACTAAATAAATCAAAAACACCCACAAGGACGCAGACCTATAAACATTTATATCTTATAACATTTCAGATTGTTTTGTTTGTTCACCAGCACTATGTCTTCTGGCTTTGTTACTCCCAAGTGGATAACAGTGTGTGCAATGCCTCTTAAAATAATGAGTAAATAAATGCCTTTTGCGTTGCTCTGCTCAACGAGCTCCTTCACTCAAGACTTTGATTTCTCAGATATTTAAATAATTCCTGTATTGTTCGGTCGATGCTAGTGGCTGACCGATACGGCTTCTTCAAGGGCCAGTGCCCATAAGGTTATTTAGAGAGCAGGGTGTCTGACGGGTGATGGAAGGCTGAGATTGGATTGTACCTAAATGCAGCCAATAGGAAATGCGATGAGCAGAATAACAAATGACAATAACAGGATAACTTTACAGATTTATTCAGCTCTGCAAAGAAAATAATGGAAACACTCTACTAGAGGCCATGTTTTAGTAATTTATAAACACATTCATAAAACATTATACATATGGCTATAAATATTTATCAAAAGGCATAACACATTATAGCCATATGTGTTATGCATTATGACTACTGTATGAAGCTCTCATCTATAATGTACTGTAGATACCTCTAATGTATTATAATGCTCAGTATAAGCATTAAGGTACTGTAGGCTTTGTACTGCATTATAAAGGTACCTATAATGCATTATAGATGAGAGCTTCATGAGGCAGTCATAATGCATAATAAATCCGGCTAAAATATGTTATGCTTTTTTATAAATATTTAAAACCATGTACTAAACACATGGCCTTAAGTGTTACCAAAGCAATTTGCATACATTCCATACAAATGTGCATGTCACTGAAGACAGCTGTATCTCACTGCAAGGCTCCATGGCCAAGGCATAATCACGCCCGTATATGGATAGTCTACTAATTCATAAAAGCATCCTACACACCTATAAAAATCAACATTCCCCTTTACTCACATAGGCTTCCCATGAGGAGAAGCAACAACAATTGACCTGAATGTTGCATTTGGTTGGGATTTGTGCTGTTTTAAGGAAATCTGGAAATACAATAGGCTATACTGTGCTTTCAAAAAATATATTTATTTGCACTCCTGAATGAGTTCACCAGAATTTGTCTCAACACAAAATCTCTCTGAAGCACCATGAAAAGCACTCTGGTGTGAACTTGCTGTGAGTGCAATCTAGCTATAGTAAGGAATCTAGCTGTAGTAAAGAATCAAGCTACGGTAAGGAATCAAGCTACAGTAAAGAATCGAGCTATGGTAAGGATTTGAGCTATAGTAAGGAATCGAGCTATGGCAAGAAAATGAGCTATGGTAAGGAAACTAGCTATATGGAATTAGAATAGAATAGAATCGAATAGAACAGAATAGAATAGAACAGAAAGCCTTTATTGTCATTATTGAGCTACGGGTAAGGAATCTACCTATAGTAAGGAATCGAGCTACAGTAAAGAATCAAGCTACGGTAAAGAATCGAGCTATGGTAAGGAATCAAGCTACGGTAAAGAATCGAGCTATGGTAAGGAATCAAGCTACGGTAAAGAATCGAGCTACGGTAAGGAATCAAGCTACGGTAAAGAATCGAGCTATGGTAAGGAATCAAGCTACGGTAAAGAATCGAGCTATGGTAAGGAATCAAGCTACGGTAAAGAATCAAGCTATGGTAAGGAATCAAGCTACGGTAAAGAATCGAGCTATGGTAAGGAATCAAGCTACGGTAAAGAATCGAGCTATGGTAAGGAATCAAGCTACGGTAAAGAATCGAGCTATGGTAAGGATTCGAGTTATAGTAACGAATCGAGCTATGGTAAGGATTCGAGTTATAGTAACGAATCGAGCTCTGGTAAGGATTCGAGTTATAGTAACGAATCGAGCTCTGGTAAGGATTCGAGTTATAGTAACGAATCGAGCTCTGGTAAGGATTCGAGTTATAGTAACGAATCGAGCTATGGTAAGGATTCGAGTTATAGTAACGAATTGAGCTATGGTAAGGATTCGAGTTATAGTAACGAATCGAGCTATGGTAAGGATTCGAGTTATAGTAACGAATCGAGCTATGGTAAGGATTCGAGTTATAGTAACGAATCGAGCTCTGGTAAGGACAATGCTGTACGTCTCGCCTGCTTTTTCTCTCTTGGAGATACTGCATGGAGAGTGAGAATAAATGCGGCAACCTGATGAGCTCTGACAATCAAGAACGACAAGTCAAACAGAAAAGTGGATGAGGGCTTGGATATAGCGAATATGGATATATATATGAATATAGCGAAAATAGAGCCTCACAGAACTTGTAAGACTCAACTTCAACGGCATGAAAATAGTCACGCGCTTATATAACAATTCCCTTTGACTACAATGTGCAATTTTTAAAAGCAAAGGTTCCTCAGCCATTGTTTTGAAAAAGAAATCCACAAGTCCTTTGTTTAATTTTTAATTCTTCCATAAAATCATAAATGGTTCCCCATAATAATGATTAATTATTAAGACAACAAATGGATTCAAATTATAGCATTTACGTAAGGTTACCAAAGCCACAGGACCAACTTTAACATTTGTGAATCACATCTAAACATCAAAACACTTCAATATTTTATTACACAGCATCACACTAAATGTTAATATAGCCACATTATAGCATGGAAACTAATTAATTCAGGCAGATGCAAGGTTTGCAGTGCATCCTCTGCAGGCACCACTGATGATTGGGGGGGGGGGGGACTATCACTGCTTAGATACCACGCCATTAAAAGCCCATTCTACATGAACGTCCCTCTCACCAGCAATGACTGTGTTTATCAGCCAATGTGCTATTTTGAAAAAGAAGCATCATCACGATTGCCTGGCTGATACATATTGGCCAACCGCTGGCTATAATTGGAGCCATGATGATCTCACCTATTAATTTCAGAACATTTAGAGTCAATCATTAACATAAATATTAGTACAATACTTCATAAAACATCACTTTATACGAAATGATGGTGACATCATTGAGAGGCTTTAGCATTTTCCAACAGGCCAGCTACAAGTCCTTCTAACAATACCGTATTTAGAGCTTAGCTCAATTAAAAGCTCAATAAATCCCACTAATTAAGAGGTCTGACTTAATGAGAGGCTGCAAGCTCTTGAGGACATTGATTCGAGGACAATGATCCAGTAGTATGGGAAGGTGCATTGCTAGGTTCCCCGATACTGCCAGACTGAAGATAATTATTTTCTGTTATGGAAGTTTATGGAGAGAAGATCAGTCTTCAAAGCAAGAAGAATCCTGTATCTTCCAGCTTTTTGTGTGCCATTCTGCATGAGAATCACCCGCTTAAACAAGCGACAGACTCCCACTTATCCACCCACGTGTTCTCAAACAAGAACGCGATTCAGAGAGAAAGCTCGCTCGCAGTCTGCTCTCCTAATGTGTGTCGGGGTGCTCCACTTATGCATGAAGACTATTCCACATGTGAAAGCTATGACGGCCTGCCACAGATAGACATTTATATGCACTTAAAATACACTCTGATTTATATAACTCAAGGCCCCTTATATAGCTTTAGTATATAAGACACACTCTACTTCATGCAAACACATAAACCGGGGTGCTTTGAAGGTTGTGGGCAATGAGTTCCTCTTACCAGCTGAAGGCAGTTTTTCCAGTGGGGCCCAGTCTAGGGTGGCGCTAGGAAAGGCACCCAGTTAGATATCCAGGTATTCGTTAAAATTACTAAGGTTTAAATGCCTGTCCCGGGGATATAGCTGAAGGTCCCATTATGAAACACAAAGGTTACAAACGCAGGCTACGAAGCCAGCGCCTTAAAACCCCCGTCCGCCTACGATGGTGTGTCCCGCCTTTTCAGGCTAGGCTGCTGTGACCCTGATTAGATAAGCGCTTATGAGAAATGGATCAATTGCAAGAAAATATAAGCACATTAATGAATGAATAAAATGCAAATATCCTTAACATTCCAGAGCAGGACTGCGCAATAAAACCAAACATTTCAAGCTGCATTTTCAAACAAATCACGCATCAAGCAAATCAACGTTTATACACACAAGTTTGAATAAAAATATTAGAAAAAAAATGTAGATATCTGTGTACCCCGCGACCTTAACCAGGATAAGCAGTCAGGGCATGTGGATGGATAGAATCCTGTGAAAATATAGAAGTGCATGATTTATTGGGGCAGTATTATCCCATACTGATGAATATATTAATACACACACACACACACACACACACACACACACACGCGCACTTTCCAGCAGCTGTGATTAACAGAATGTTAGCTTAAAGCCTTGTCCTCCACCTCCAGTATGTCTGCCCACATGCTACTGTGAGTCTCCCTCCTGCCCAGCAGCTTGTCCTGCTTTAACCCCAAGCAGACAGATGCAGCCCAGGCATCTGCCTGTACACTTACATCTATTTGGGCACATGAAACCCTACGCCGCCTTTCTACCCCCGGCTCTGTAACTGGAGGCCGCCCCCCGCCTTTTACATTTCCCTTCTCTGTTCGGTCTGCTGTCGCCAACCCAAACCCTGCGACCCACCGCTTTTCATCAAGCTGACAGCCGAACAGCCCCGTGCTTGTTGGCTCAGACTTTTTAGCCTTCTTAGTGTTCCTGCCTGATACAGGTTCGTTATCCCACCCATCCATCCATCCATCCATCCATCCATCTTCTATCTGCTTATTCCAGTCATGATTATGAGGCATTCATTAATATAAAGAAATAATGTAAAGTGTTCAACTGAAGCCGATGGAAAAATATGGAATAAAAATACTTTTTTTTAAACTAATTTGCAAACAAATAATGCAAGATAATAAAATAACTTTAAAAAATAAAGTTAATTAAAATAGCTTTATAAGTTATTCCTTAATAAACCATGGCAAATCAGTATATCTCAAAGAAAATCAGAATTTGAGTAAAGAATAGCATTATGCTGGCAGTCTGTCCTGGGGGGGGGGGGGGGGGGCAGCCCGGGGCAGTAGGCCTCCTGGGACAGTTCACCATTTCCAGGCTGAAACTGCACTCCAGTACTGGATAAGGGGTTATGGAAGATGATCACAGCTTGGGCCCGAAGTTTGGTAGCTTTGGATGGATGGTTAGCGTCATTGATTGATGCATAGCAGCCTCCTCCAGCTTACATGGGAGCTATTCTGATACACACTGAGGCTAAAAGCACACAGTGTCACCACTTAGCCATCAAAGCTGTCATCAAAGACGCGCCGATCAACAAGCAGCTGGCTCGCTCGCCATGGAGCTGACACGTCGTTTTCAAAGGGACAGACGACTGCGTGCGGTGACACCGGAGTCGCTGCAAAGACGCCCCCTACCCCCCCTGTCCCTTCACATCGCGACTAGGAGGAGGGGAGAGGCCAGGCACCTTGGCTGGGATGACTGATGCAGCTCCTTCGCCGGAATGACTGATGCGTTACACTGACACTCATAGTAACCCGCTTTGTTTAGTCAGAACACAATGCGGTTCAGGTCCTACGGACCTTGGGACAAAACGTTCCCACAACGCTCCAGCGTACAGATTTGGATCGGGATTTATCCCGAAGGCGAAGCAGGTGGCGTTATCGTGCAGAAGCGGAGAGCAGCAATGCAGCGGTCAAGTAATTAAATCACTCTGCCGCAACACACTGTGATAACAGGAGACGATTACATAGGAGCCCATCAATCACAGTGCAGCAGCTCGTACATAATAACATGACAGGGAAAAAAGAAAAAAACTGCAGCTCCCTCAACGTGCGATTGTTGCTTGACAGCTCTGTCTAGTTTCCAGGGCAGACAGGGAGAAAAGAGTACTTCAATACTGAGGGACAACAAGCCTAAATTAAATGGAAGGCCGCACGCACCCTCCAGTGGGACAGCATATCGCTCGTGGCAGAGAGGTCAAATATTTGTACAGAGTAATTTGTTTTCTCACATTATTGCAAAAGCCAGTGAACTAGGACATCCTTTCATTTTGTGGTGATATACTTCAGCACTAATCTTTGCTCTTTTTCTCAGTATGCAAACCTGAGACAAAAGATTACAGAGGTGTTGGCTAAACTGATTGAAATGATTATCTGTGTCAAGTGTGTCTGTGTTCATGAGTCGAGAGCCATTGATGGACAATGGTGAACGTATCACGTTAACTGCAGGGTGCAGATTTATGTATTTGCATGAAATGACAGATTTGGTTTTTCCTTACACCTTTGTTGTTCTATTAGCTTGCAATTTAGGCACAGACTCAAAGGGTAAACTAAAAGTCATTTACAGTATGTTATAATATATGTTATTTGATTATTAGGTACACAGTTTTTAAAAAGTCTCAAAATAGTATAGGTGCACAGCTTAAAAAAATGTTTCAGGACAGCGGTAGTAGCTGTTACAGCATCTGTTGGCATCTGGTAACAAAAAGAAAAATAACAACCTTTTAGACGCGAAACATTTTTATTTCAAAGACCAGATGTTTACAAACATTTGGGACGGAACTGACAGCCGCAATCATAAAGTCATTTTTATTTCACAAAAGAAAAAAGTCATTTAATGTGAGATTCGTGGGATTGTTTTTTAAATTCTATTTTTAGCTATTTAGGAAAAGCTAAATCTAAATTCAGGGATATAGCTTACACATTTGCAAATTTATGTAGCTACTGAAGTAACTCGAAAAATGGTGACAACTCTACGTATCGTTAACAAGTCACTTTTTTCTCGCAGGCAGTGATAATTACTACAAAAGATGTGAATAACTTAAGGCAGGGTTGTGCAGCAGAAGATATACTGCATAGTAATGTGAGGTGCATATTTGGATTGCCTGGAGCGACCGTAGCAAAAGCTAAGGTGAAACTCTGCCTTCTTGCCTGGAATGGAGTGATACCTAAGGATGTTTTCAATATACACTGACACGTTTTTATTTCTAGCTTTTTCAGTGTTTTTTTATAGCTTTTAGCTTATAACAGACCTACTATGTGATCTGCCACTGGATACAGGTCTGACGAGACTAGTACATCTTCTCAGGAGCGTGCTTTCAGCACAGTTTATCCATTACGGAAATGTCACATCCCAGGCTACATGCAGGTACGTCGCCCATTTAGTGAACTTTTAGAGCAGAACCATTATTCATGAAATGCATGGATAAATATCACATCTAAAACCTGCATTTCCAATGGAGGCAGGATCAGAGGGAGAAGTAAACAAGGCTGGAAAGAGTAGTGTTAAAGATTTACAGATTTACTGATGGCAGATCTGAATCCCATCTTGGCGTAAACTCAAAGAAACAAGACAAGACAGAAGAGAAATGCTTCTTGACTCAGTCTGTAACCGGAAGCAGCAGCAATAAGAGCACATCTTCTCACTGCTTATCCCGGTCGGGGTCTCCCTTATCCCGGTCAAGGTCGCTCTTATCCCGGTCGGGGTCTCCCTTATCCCGGTCAAGGTCGCTCTTATCCCGGTCGGGGTCTCCCTTATCCCGGTCAAGGTCGCTCTTATCCCGGTCGGGGTCTCCCTTATCCCGGTCGGGGTCTCCCTTATCCCGGTCAAGGTCGCTCTTATCCCGGTTGGGGTCTCCCTTATCCCGGTCAAGGTCGCTCTCATCCCGGTCGGGGTCTCCCTTATCCAGGTCAAGGTCAGTCTTATCCCGGTCGGGGTCTCCCTTATCCTGGTCAAGGTCGCTCTTATCCCGGTCGGGGTCTCCCTTATCCAGGTCAAGGTCGTTCTTATCCCGGTTGGGGTCGCTCGTATCCCGGTCAAGGTCGCTCGTATCCTGGTCAGGTTCGCCCTTATCCCAGGCAGCACAGGGTAAAATGCTGGTATACAGGCTGTATGGGATGGTAGTCGATCGTCGGCCATATATACACTCATTTAGGGACACCAAATATCATAACTGCATGTTTTTAGGCTGCAAAAGGAAATCGGTGAACCTGTACGAAACATGGAGAGAACATGCAAATCCAAACACACAGAATGGAGATGGAATTCGTACCCGCAAAAAGGGCTACCCAATAAGCCACCATCACTCCCAGCAACAGTGAAAATATTTAAATCATAATATTGGTAATACAGTACACACAGAAAACTCAGTTCTGCGGAGTGATGTCACAGACATGCCACATACTGCACTGCAATCTGGTGCGACCTTTAATCTAGCAGGTGCTGACCTTCTGCACAGTGAGGCTGTCATGGAAAAGCGAGTGTATGGTGTTAGACCACAGAGAGTGACCTTTAGCGGAGGGAGGCGCTCGCACAAGAAGTCGAAAACGGACCACTATGCATGTCTGAGGTAGCTAGTGCAGATTTATCAGCTGTAAATTCATTTCCAAAGACGTAGTATTAGTAACAATATAAACGCTACTTTAAAATAAAATTCCCCGACGAGACACTTCGCAAACCGGGTTAGCTGACACTTTTACAGGTGCTCCGATATTAGGAGGGAACAGAAACCCAAAATAATTCCTGCGAAGGAGTGAGGAAGCACGAGGACTCGTAAAAGTAACTCTGCCACATGCATCTCCCTACATCACTAAGGCCTTGACAGCCTTGACAAGCAGGGGACACGGCGACGTTTCCAGCTGTGAAAAGGCCATCTGCTTCTCTGCACTTTGTGACGGCTTTGTCTTTGTGCCGCACAGTCCCGTGCCCCAAGGACACATTATGACTATGACAAACTGGTCCCACAAACTGCAGGCAAAGACTATATGGATAAACATGGATTAATGTCTTCCAGCATTTTTAATTGCCTTTTGATTGAGAGCGGGGTGAGCTTCACCCGCCGCCGATGTTCCTAAACTAAAAACATCTGTTCTAGAGGCTTCTAGGGACTGATGTGAGAAGGTTCTCCCTAGCAGGGGAATAAAAGGGCCCATTTCACACACAAGCCATTAACTTTCACATTTTTCCTAATTTTATAGACCTTTTGCCGTCCAGCACTTGAGACCATTTTTTTTTTGTACCTGAAGGCACAGCAGTATGAAACAAACATCTGTCGAGACAATGTTCATGCGTCTCTGCGGCAAGGCATAAACCGATAAACGAGAAAGTTACTATGTACTTGCAATTTTAAAACTCTAATTACAAATACTGTATTTTGCATGAGGAATAAATTCTGGAAGCTATAGATATTTTCACTCCCAAAAATACATTTCCTGCAAGGTAATGTGTCCTAATACGGTTAATTCATTAAATAAAAAACTGCAATGATCCATGGGAAAGGAAGTAATTAATTCTATTAGTGGTTAAACGTGTAAATTGCAACAGTACTAACAGCAACTTTCATTCACAACTTTACATCACTAATCACCAGACACTCAGAGCAGTTTTTAAACAGGTTGCTTGAGTACGATCTATTAAAATTAGCACCTGTCATTTAACAACTACTCCCAGCATTACGTTCGCCCCAGTCCGTGCATTTCAATATGCTGAGTAATGCTTTGCGTTCGTCATTTAAACCTGGCAGTTCAGTGCTGCGTTTGAATCCTTCTCCTGCTCCAAATGGAATTTGCATGTTCTCCCCACGTTCTGTTGATTTCGTCCTACAGCCCATAGAGGCGCAGCTAAGTAAACTCTGTGTGTGTGTGTGTAAACTGCCATTCCGTACAGGGTAAGCTCTGTCTTGTGCTCTCTGCTGTCTGGGATAGGCGCCAGACTCACCGCGATCCTGTACTAGAAGATAAATGGAAGTTTAAACACACGACATTCTGAGCAAAGCAAACACCCACTGTGAGTTCAGCATCAATATTTTGATATGTGTTTATCACCGTCTGGGGCCAGTAAGGTGCATTAAGGCCCCAGGTTAGCTTAGATGGTCACACTAAATAACTTCAAAGGACTGGTAGTCAGCATCTGGCTTACGAGCAGCTACTCCTGGTTAGACGGTTGAGGCCTGTCGTCTCTGAGGGGTGAACATGATCTGCTCGTGCTTTCAAAGAGTGTCTCTGAGTGTTTTTAGGCTTTCCTTGAACACGTAACCTCAAAGCGGAGGCGGAGGTGCTTTTTTTGGGTCGGACGCAAATGATTTGTCCTCATTGCAGCTAGAGACAACGCTTAAAGCTTTGACGCGTCTCATCTGCTCTATGAAAGCATGATACAACAACCTACTGGTGTTAAAAAATAGGGGAAATGTGCACGATATGTTACAAAGCTGTTTTTGAAAAAAGGGTTTGTAATTACTAATTGCTGAATGTGTCACAGTTCCAGCCAAGGCCTCCTCATTAGGAGAAGCTCTGGAACCAAGCTGCTTAAAAACATAAGCGCTGGAGTTTATTTCCTTAATTTCCATATCCGACGCCATTTTATTTGTCGTGGAGCAGCTAATTTCATAATGTGTAAAACAGGGTCGTGTGGAGCAGAATTATGAGACGGTTCATTGTCGCGAAGCGGTGGGCGTTCGGGTCCAGGCCGCATGCAGCCGAGCGACGGTCCCAGTGAGGAGGGGGGGCTCACTCCTCCCTGCAGCAAACCGGCAGGCACCCGAAGCACAAACTGCTCTCAGAAGCAACATCACAACCTTCTTAGAGGCACAAAACCAGAGCACAGCTGTGCTTGTTTGGGACTGATTTATATGATAATCTTCACTCAGACCCACTATTTAGGGGAACCCCTTTAACCAGAGATCATACACAGACACAAAGACACACACACACACACACACACACACACACACACACACACACACACACACATTAACATACACACATATACACACAGACACACACACACATTAACATATACACATATACACACAGACACACACACACACACACACACATTAACATATACACATATACACACAGACACACACACACATTAACATATACACACACATTAACATATACACATATACACACACACATAAACATACACACACACACACATTAAGATATATATACACACACACACATACACACAGACGCACACACACAGACACATTAACATATACAAATACAAACACAGACACACACATATACATACATACACACACAGAAACATACACACAGAAACATACAGACACATACATTAACATACACATATACACATACAGTATATATACACATATATACACACACAGACATACACACACATACAAACACTCACACACGCATATGCACACAGACACACACACATATACACACACACACACATTAACATACACACATGCACATACAGTATACACACAAACACAGACACACACATGGACACACACATATATACACACACAGACACAAACATACACACATACAAAGACACACACATACAGTATACACACAGACACATACACACACATACAAACACACACACACAGACACATACACACACACACACACACACATTAACATATACACATACACACACACACACACAGACACATTAACATATACACATATACACACACACATTAACATATACACATACACACACACACATGCAAACACACACACGCATATGCACACACACACACACACACACACACACACAGCCGAGAAAGAATGGTGTCTTTTTAACTCTTTCCCTTCCTGTTTTTCATTCCAATTCCGAATCCCCCTCCGTCTATTTTGCATGTCATATAGTTTCTCCTGAAATCACTTCTCAGCCAATGCTGCATATTTAATTACAACAATACGCAGATACATACTTAGCAAATGTAGGTTAAAGGAGAATTACAAGGAAAATGTTCTTAAGCTTGTTTTATTCATCACTGTGTGATGCCCAAAGCAAATTGTATTACATGCAACTCAAACAAGTGGGTGTCTTGTTTTTCAAAAAGATAAATGCTCATGTTACGTCAGCATCAGTCTGGCACTGGTTTTATTCCCGATTATCTTGTCAGCTGGTGTGCTTATGTCATGATAGTTATTAAAAACGTTCACATTGGCCTTTTCAGGATTATTCCCGTGATGACTCGGTCCTGTATAAAAAAGCAAAGCATGTGATGACAAATCACTGGGATTTACTCTGAACTACCAGCTGTTACACAAAAACTAGAAAACCAATTACTAGAACTGAAATTTTATCACTCAAAATCTGCACAGATACCTTTTGTGGTGAAAATGTAGGACAAAATTTGAAAAAGATCCCAGCCCACCAAATGCCTCACTATGCAAAAGGAGGCAGTAGGTCAACCAGTGAAAGCCGACATCTATCCAGCTAAGATCCATTAAGCAACCTACAACTTAGCCAATAATGTATGAAACAAATACTCCTGGAAATTCAGGCAGGGCCAGAAACATCTCCCTCACCAGCCGTCATGTGAGTCCTAGCTAAGTAAACAGGAGAGGGACGTTCAGACAGCCCTGTGCCTCATGATGGATGCTGGACAGAGCCTGCAGCTCGATCTGAATACCCATGATGCACTGGTGGAGTCTGTCCACGGGTCAGTTTGCTCTTCTGCCTCCTCTGGAGGGGACACGTTTTTTCCGTGGGAGCAAATCATTTTTCTCAACATAAGGAGCCAGGTCACAATAGTAATTTGTCTCAGATAAGGCTTCATACCAGGCTATGCTAGTGTGTGTGAGGGCTGTGTGTGCATCGGGGGGGTTGGCTCTGGAAGCTTTGAGGGGGCCACTTAACAGTGGGTTTCTCAGCATGGTAGACGTGGGGGGAGGGGGGCTTTGACGAGTTCGACATGCACCAATGGATGCTCTCTCTTTAATGCTTCTAGATGAAACCTTAATTTTTTTTGGCCTGTCGGAAAACAAACTGCCCCCTCCCACCCGACCCCCCCATTAATCCAGGTGACGCTTATCAAGAGCAGCAAATTATCAGGCTGGAAGACGCATCTCAGAGGGAGCGAGACGCGTGTGAGGGAAATATGTCCCGGGAAGAGAGGCACGGCTAGCTGATCAATTCCCAATCCCTTCATCACAAAAATGATCCTGTACTGCAGAGCTGGAGGACAGGGTTTGACTGGATTGCTTTGGTACAGGGAAAAGTGGCTGTTTGTGGGTGAGAGGGGAGCTCTTATCTTCATAAAGTAGCATCTATTTAAGTGAAATGGAATAACCACATAAAAACACAGGTGTTCTGGCAAGGGGCTATTAATTATGACGCATACTTTTTACATTTTGTTTACTCACTAGAAAGTCGATTGCCTAGCAATGTCAGGACATTCAAAACAACGTTTAGTTACGGTGTCATAGGAATGAGGTGAAAATGTTTTAGAGGAAATATCTTATCTGCCCTATCATCGTAATATTATAAGCCATTAGACAGCATCTGTGTTGCACTGATTAAATTATAGAACGCTATCAACTATTTCACAGTTTTTTTTCCACTGAGGTTTTTTGTTAAAATATCACATATCAACATTAAGCGCATGAGACCGGACACTGTAATTGTCCTAATCTATGAAATATATCGATCTAACAAATTATCTAGTGCAGGATGGGGGACATGGAACAGTCGGGACAGGATGCCAGCACCGCAACAGCAAACAGTACAAGCAGATTAGAGGCACTAGTTCACCACACTGTGTGGCTTTGGATTACAGGAGGAGAATCACATAATACAGGGGGAACATGCCAATTCACAGTGGGATCTGAACCCATAATCTTGCAGGTAGAAGGCAACATATTAACAACTTAGATGTATAAAAATCATGCAGCACGGACAACAAAAGCACAATACTGACCAGGATACGGGCTGAATAGATGGAGGGATGTATGGATGGATTGTCTCAGGTCTGATAAGATAAGCATGTGCTGTATGTTTGGTCTCATGTACAACAGTGTCATATGTGTAAGCTCTGAGCGACTGTAAATCAACGTGCACAACTGAGAAATACATGGAACCGTTTCACCCCGATCATCGCAATGCGCAGAATGAATTGTTTCCAGGTGCAGACATGGCACTTAAGCTGCTAGCGGGCAAGGCTGGCGAGCGGAGAGCACGGCGCGATATTCACGGGGGCTTATCTTACGCCTCCTCGGCGGTGGCGGCCGCCTGGCGCAAAGACACGGCCAGCTTGACGGATACAGAGCAGCCGATTTGTTATTCCGTGGGGGTGGGCCGCGAGTCGATCGAGCAGAAATGAATAGCGACTTCAAATAAGAGGTTTAGTCGGAGATAGCCGGCATAAATGTACTCGAAGGCCTTCCTTTCTTGTCACAGAAGAAATAAATGCAGATCCTCAAGGTGTCATCTGCGCTGTTTCATTTTAATATCCTCTGTCTGATTCCTGTAATTGCACTGCGGGAACTTCTGCGCAGCTTACAAACCCGTCAACAGGATGTTTACGTGTGCTAAGACTGAGCAATTTTTTCACATTTTAAGAGGAAGCTTAATGGCAATTTAAGATCCCACATTTGCATATATTCAACAGAAGTGTTGTTAAAGGAATATCATCTCTTTTCCTTTGAAAGGGAGTGAATCTATAAAATGCAGTGCTTGAAGTGAGCCGGTACTCACTGGCATGCAATACCAGAACCTCTTTGTTTTTCTCTTCAGAGAACCAGCACCTCTAATCTGTCAGTACTGAATAACAAGGGGAGTGCTGGCATCTGTTTTTCCCCAGTTCAAGCACTGATAAAATGCCAATATAAAGTACTATAAAAACCGGACTTTCAAGAAATGCAATCTCCTGTACTAGACATGCAGCCCAATCTTACAAACATTAACTGTTTACAATTCCACAGTGAATAAAGAAACAAAAACAAACAAAAACGAACAAAACAAAGTGTCCAGGCACAGTGGTCGATGCCGACACCTTTGCTCTGTGTGTGTGGCGTTTGCATGGTCTGCCTGTTTCATGCAGACGCAGTATGCATCCTGCGATGGTTTGGCGCCCAGACCCAGGGTGGAGCTCAGCCTCACAGCCATTCCTGCAGCCTAAAATCCAAAGGGGATTAGGTGTTCAAGGAAACCAGGAATCCCAACATGACGACCGTAACCCCTACCCAGCCGTAACCTTAACCATAAGTAACCAAACACAACATGTATTACGTACACAAATCAAGTATGCTTTTCAAAATATCGTCCAGTGTCTGTCTGTGTGTATACACTACGCATATATTATATGGGTATGAAATCTGTCTACAGTGAATTCCATCCAGACAGCAAAGTCTAACTAGTGGATGTGAGGATTCAGGGAGTAGAGTGGAGCGTAATCATTCAGGAGGCACCCGACCCGACCAGGAAGATGCCGCTGCCGGTTCAAAAGCTGATTTGTTTCGGTCTTGATGGACCAGCAGTGGTTTTGTAAGGTGAGCCTTTGGAGCAGACTGTTCCTTGGGTGGGAGGAACCAGCCACAATAGTTACAGTAAAGCCTCTCACTTTGGAGATGTGCAGCTTTTCAGTGAGAGGGAGGCTGCTGACCACCTACTCGGCACGTTCGGTGATGAGTGCGACCTCAGAGTGGGCAAATGGGGAACCCGAGCCAGGCGGTGATGTAGGACGATGCTTTCAGTAAGGCTTTTAGAGATTTATACTAGAACACCCCGTGGTATTGACAGCAGGGTGCTCCAGGATAGCGCTGGAATACCAATGTGTGAGATGGCCAACCTGACTAGCACCAGCCGGCAGGACCACACCAGGATGATGGGACCTGTAATCCTTTGACGTTTTATCAGACGGATCTCTGGATGTGCAGCCGTGACTATACAGAGGACAATGGCAGGACAGGGCACAGAGCCCTAATGACAAGGCAGTCATTAGGTGGGATCTCCCCTTCACACTTTGCCTCCAATCGCTAATCTCTATGTGTTAATTTAACTCACAGAATAAACCAAATTTTCATCATTGGCCATTAACGGCATATTTAAAAGTTTATAAAAAAGAACACAATACATTTCTGATTGAACTTTAAATATGTGCAAATCAAAATCTCACATTTGAATATATCAAGTAAAATAAGTGAAATAAAAATCCAAATAACTTTTAAAAATGGATGCTTACTGTAGGAATGTTTGAATAAAATGTTTGAATGATTATACCTCAAAAACTCTCCTTTTCAGCAGAAATTATAAAGGCTCATAGCAAAATCACGGGTAATAACATAACCTCAGAGCAGCAGCAGCACAATAAGCCTCACCGACCAACCAAATCTGCCTGGATTTCCCAGTATTCAGAACCGGTCAGACCACCTTCTTCCTCGATACTCACTGTGTGTCCTAACTAAGTAAACAGATGAGATTCACATGCCCAAATGGCTGATGCTAGAGTGCATGCAGACAGATTCCGCCCCTGCAGCTCTCTCTGTGCAAGTACCCACAGTGCATTGCATCTGTCAGTGGGTCAGTTTGTTTTTCTGCCCCCCCTGGAGGAGAGACGTTATTGTGGGAGCACTTAATGCTTCTTGACGTGAGGAAGAACACCTTATCTGAGGACGAACACAGAAAAACTTCCAAGAAAAAAAAAAACATACATCTTTGACGAGACAAATCCTCTTTAGTTCAGGCAAAACAGTTCCTTTACTGTCAGGTCTTTCTCAAGAAGATGAGTACTGGTACTCATTGTGTTGTTAGTAATGCACTGTTAAAGTCAAATAGATCTTTGCTCAAACATAGAAGAATGAAATGTCGAATTTATGAACTAATATCATCCTCGAATGGGGACCATTAGTAGAGACATTTTCAAGAAAATGTTAAAGTGTTTTCTTTCTAAAATAATTTATTTCTCCTCTTGTGTTTTTTTTTTTAAAGCTTTGGAATAATTGACCTTGAAAAATTAATTATACGTGGACAAGGCAGCTTCTTGGGCCAGGATGGGAGCGAATTAAAGGTAGCGGGGACATATTTCATCCCTTTATCAGCTTTCATTTTTCAGGTAAATGTGTTGCTGCTTGAAGATGAGGTCATTTGTTGTTGACTGCTGGAAGGCAGCGAGGTTAGGGGAAGATATTATGGAACTTATGTAATTATTTATTCCAGTTTTCACTCCACTGCAGACCGTCTGCTGTAGAATTTTAACACAGGCGATAGAAAAAGCATGATTTTATAAAATTACGATCAAGAAAAGAATGCAAGCCCAAAATTGTGACATATTTTCCTCGATGTAAACAATAAAGCTAAGGTGACCACCGCACAGAGAATGATGTTGTTTTGTGAAGGGCTTACAGATATTAGATAATGCTTGTCAACACGGCAGTTCTGTCACATGCTGTCTATTCACCTGCTCCTGAGATGCACTCAAGCCTACGGCCTGGAAGCTCAGAGAACTGGCTTCCTCTGCTATGCGGTACTGCAGACGCAAAATGTCATCCTTCAATTAGGGCACATGTAAAGGAGGCGGAAAGAGAACATTTATTTCCATACCCTGTCTGCAGACTCAAATGCTTTGGCGCACTCCTCAGAAACACATGAAAGGCCTTGTTCTTCTGGTCGTGAAATGAGAGGAACAGACACAGAAATCATGTCTTGATGCAGCTTTCCATCATACTGCCATCTATGTGGCCACGCCCCCAGGTCTACTGCCACGCCCCAAGGTATACGGCAGCGCCCCAAGGTATACGGCCACGCCCCCAGCTCTGCAGTGAATCTGCCCAGTGTTTGCTGATTTGGTCACGCCTACAGTGACTGATTCCGAAGGACGGTGCTTGTCAGTAAAAATTTTATAATGTTATTTCCCCCCACCAACACCGCAATTAAGCTTCTATCTGCTGCGCTCTGACATCGCTATCCCATAATAAAAATCTGACAACCTGTCTCTCAGACAGTATCATGAATCTTGGCTAATTAGGGTACTTATTAATCAGTGCATAAATTTGCTATATTTGGCTTTTGTGGCTTGAATACTGCTATTCCTCCTATAAATATGAATGCCTGAAATCAGGGTATTGTGTACAGAAAAACACCACATGCTTAGTCTCCTTACATTTTAAAGAGGTACATTTTTATAAAGGTCCATTGACCTAAAAATGACAAGGAAAATACTGCATTTAACTGCGCTAATTACAAATAAGAATACTGACAGTGGGACTTCTTCATGATTGGAAGTCATTCCAAAGAAAAATAAAATAGGTCTATGTAAAGTGTAGAAAACATCTGCACAGGAACTGCCTTTAATTCAGTTTTAGAAAAAGGCGCATATGAGATGCTGACTGCGACGCTGGAAGTTTCAGCTGAATTCAAGCCCAGATCTGCTCCAATTTCTCAGGTGAAAAAAATGGCTTCATTACTTTTAGAGATATTTTTTCTTATCTACACTGGATTTTATCATCCCATCAATATCTCTTCCTGACATAAGTCTAACTCCATAAAGCAATACTGCTATGATGTTATGTAGAGCACCGTGCCAAGACAGCTTACCATCAAGTGCTTTTCAAACATTTTTAAAACTTTTACTGAAAAACATAAATCATAATATGTGCAGTGAGTGAAGAGAGATCACAACATTCCATAAAAATACCATGACAATCTGATGTATATGGTTGTACAAACTTGAAAGTACTTTATGAAAATGGAGAATCCTGCTGTGTTTGAATTAACTTCAGGGGTGTCATCTCAACAAATCCACGGGGACAGGCCTTCGCTACAGAGGTGAGTGAGTCACTCCAAGTGGGAGGATTTGAGTCGTGGAGGAACAAAGGAGGTACTCTCCATGTCACAGCAACAAGCCAGCCATGGCTTCTGAATCCAGTGGACATTTACGCATCATGCAACTCAGAATGCAACATAAGGTTACAGATACAAAGTATCCATCTCCCAGCTGTTTCTGGGTGGCCACCACGCCCCCCCCCCCCCAACCAACAACATGCAATTTTCACATTCTCCCTGGTATTTACAAAAATGCCATTCAAAACTGAATGACATTTTTACAGTACATGCTGACAATATTACTTATAAGCTGCAAAAAAGAGAATAACTACATTTGCATATTGCAAGGAAATTGGTGAAGCAGAATTTACATTTCTGGGCCATTGATGAGTAAATAAACACTGAAATTAACAGTTCCATATGCACCAACTGCCCCCTGAGCATGTCGGATTTGGAAATTAAATTGAAACAGCAACCGTTCATTGTAAATGTAATGTCAGCGGAAGGAGATGTTTCTCATTTGTCATTACTGATAGCAGAAAAACAATATGACAAAACACGAATCGACAGTGCGACATTCTCATGCAGCTTTGCACGAGCGTTGCAGTCAAGCTAAACATTTCTGTTACGGTTACATTAATTTTGGACACGCCAAGCTGCCTATGAAGGCGAGCGACGATGTCGCATCACATGACCTGGTCACCTGACCTAAACACAGTAGTATTGGTTTTGTTGGAGCTTGATCAGAGAGTGATAGGAAAGCGGCCAATCAGTGCTCAACATTTACGTGGGACCTCGATCAGGACAGCTGGAAGAGCAGCCCGGGAGGCCGCCTCATGTTTTCCGCTTTTCTTTGGTTAGTGTTTAATGCATATACTTCATATATATTTTGATGTCTTTATAAGGGCAGCATGGTGGTGCAGTGGTTAGCACTGTTGCTTCACACCTTTGGGTCCCAGGTTCGAGTCTTCGCCTGGGTCACATGTGTGCGGAGTTTGTATGTTCTCTCCATGTCATCATGAGGTTTCCTCCGGGTACTCCAGTTTCCCCCCACAGTTATCAATTATAAAGATGAATGTCTTTATAATTATTGTAAAATATAGAGAATAGTACAAATAAACCTTTCTATGGATAGGTGTGTCCAAACTTTTGACCAATATGTATAGATATACATGCAGCAAGGCTCCATGCACTGTGGGTCGTGACACAAAGTGAGTCCCCCGCAAGCCGTGCCGTTTCGGAGCTGCTGTGACTCAGTCATCAGACTATAATGATTTGGTTCTTACCAAAGTCCCTCAGATCTTTATCGCTGCCCATTTCTTCTACATTTAACGTCACTGTGAACTATGAGCACCGAATGTTACCTCACCGTCTACTACATCCCAGACCTTGGCATGCATTCTTGTCACATGGGGACGGTCATAAAGATTTGGCTCGCCGGTGTATATGGGTGATGCTGTGTGTATGGCTGAGGGTTTCACCCCCACCTTCACTCTGTGGAGTTTGCATGTTCTCCCCGTTTCCTGCCTGGATTAGGCCCCAGATGGTCCTGAGCAGGACAGGCACTTAGAAGATTATATATGTGCCGCCATTCGTGCTTCAAGTTGCTCTGGGTGCATCCACCACGTTTATCGCTATTACAGTTAACAACCCCCCCGTCTGCTATCAAGGACTGATCATCACTGACCTTTCAAGAGCTAGAAGACGCTGGCTACTTCTGCTGACTTACAGCGCCTCTTTCATTCCAGGGCTTTAGGTGATGAAAGAAAACAAAAGGGCAGGTGCCGTTTAAATGCCACTCCGATGGTATTTCTGCTACACACTCAACCTTTGTTTGAGTTTCATTTTTGCTCCCCTGATCGCATTTTCTTATGCCTCTGCTTCCATGAAACCCTTCATCTGAAAAGCTACATGCAAAAAAAAACACATATTATGAAGTTTTTACACTTTGAAATATGCTTTAAACGAATAACGGTTATTAATTCTAGCTTTAACTTACTTTTCGCAAAGTAAGGGCTCAAAATTTCAAACTTTATCCATTTATATTAAAGACGATATTTTACTGGGAACGAGTTAGGGTTACACACCGTGCATCAAAGTTCAATTTCAGGGGTCCAACCACTACTGTCAAACGTCTCCCACTCTGCTCCCTCTACCCTTTTGTGTTAAATATACTAAAGAGCATGATGACGGCCCATTTCCCAATTATCTCCTTTGCGGGCTGATAACGCAGCGCAGAGACCCCTGGTCTATCAGAAAGTGGCAGCTGGGAGTGCTCTGGGGCCATGAAGGAAGAGTCCCAGTCATATATTAGGGAGGAAGATTTGTCGACCTCCAGCTTAATCTGCTGCCATGCCCATCAGGGGGAGGAGCCAAAGAAGTCGACTGCATTTAATGCACGTAATGCAGGGTTAGCTTTATTAAGCTCAAAGCAGATGCCGATCTGCATCAGAGGCCTTTTCCTGCTGCCTGATCGTGACAGGAAGCAGGTGGATCTCATGCCTTCTGTGACATGCCTGTGTGTGGCCTCTTATTACTGCATGTCTGCTATAAATTACATGCATGGCCCCTTGAGTAGCCAGGTTAGAACAAGCAACAGGCTGCATGCAGTAAAATATAGACATAAATACAGACAAACTGAACTATTAGCGATGTAATTATTACGAAATGTCATCAGAAATGAGTTAAACACCAGTAAATAATCAGTGACAGATATTAAAGAGAAAATTCCCCATACATTTTTTTTCATATTCATGTTTGTCATTATGAATGACAATGAATGTTACCTGACATACTAGAATAATCACTACAGGCCTGCATGGAATAAGCCATTACGGAAGATGGATGGATGGATGTACAGGTAATTTTGCAGACAATCTCAATGTTTTGGTCACATCTGTCCAACTTAAGGGTTATTTTCTCTGGACCACTATCTCAGAACAACATATTTGTATTAATATCTTTGTGGGGACTCGATTCATTTCTATGGGCATAACCCCAATCTCAACAATGATGACCTTGACCGTAGGTAACCAAACAAAATACAAGACTTGTGGTATTTCTAATTTTTTGATTGCAGTCACAGACTTTTATTAAATTCAGTTTCTCCTAGTGGGGACTGAAAAAAATGGTACAATGTCGAAGTAACAGGTTCTTACTACACTGTGGAGTAATTTGGTCCCCACAGTATAATATATACACAACCCACACACACATGCATGGACACACACACAATTGTTTATTCATATTTTGTTTGATTCGTGTGTAGATGAGAGCAGGATGAACTTTAGCCTGGCTTACGGACAGCCGACCTGCCTGACACTGCGGACTTGTGCTCGCTGGCGCGTGGGCAGCTCTGGTCACTGCCGTGAAGATGCCAGCCTACGCCACATGCAGAGCTGGCTCGGCGATTAGCCCAGCGATGGCCGCCACTGCTGTGTGGGCGTGCGATTCTCCAAAGGTGTGTGTGCGCTGAATAGCAAAAAGCATTAACATGGAAAAAAACATATGAGGGAAAAAGGAGAGCTTGTCCGTTAAGATTAATTCTGCTGCTCGATCGACTGAGGCTTAGGGACTGCAATTAAACATTGTTTGCTGTTAATAACCTCCAAACTTAACGCCTTCATCTCTGACCTGACAAAGAGTCACCCTCGCCACATATCGATTCCATCACCAGTTACCGTGGTAATCAAATTCCCAGTTCGAAAACCGCCAAAGGCTGCTTTGCATGTGTGGCCCACGGGAGCGGGTGCTGTGGGCGGCGGCCGGCTCTGGCGGGAAGACTCCCTTTCGGAGGTGGGAGCAGGGAGCGTCCACACCAATGCAGGCCAATGCTGCACGCAAATAAGAGTTCCAATCATCTCTGCAGATTAGCCTTCTGCTAACACAAAGCTATCTCCATCAAAGACCCAGTCTGTAGTCTTAGCGGCCGCACATAGCTCACCCTTAATAACACCCTGGCGAATGAGGATTTATCTGATAACCAAATACAACTAATAGCTTCATAAGAAGCCGTTACACACGTTGCATGGCAATCTGTAAATTTGATCTTTTCTACAAGACGTTCACAAAAAAGCATTCTACTGCAATTTACTGTATTATTCTCGCACAAGAGTCTGGATATTGTGCAAGATGGAATTAATTTCACCTCATCACCACAAGCCTGATTAAGTCTCTGTTTCACAGTCATTTATGTCATTGAATTCTTTCAGTCATCTCAATTAATAAAAGATTTACCAGTAATGCCCAGTTAATCAGTGAGGTGCATAACATCACTGACAAACAGCCAATATGGCTATTAACACTATAATTTTTTATGATCAGTACTTGGGCACGGATTATGAAGAATTATGATAGCTCAGGACGCCACGTTCAACTCTAAGAGCCGATAGTTTGAATCAATAGTTATATATCATATAAATTGGTCACACACAACCACACACACAGATATATAACTTTTATTTGAATTAGTTTTGGAAAAAATACAAAGCAGTGAAATTACTGCTGTTAGCGGGGAAACACTGGACTGCACTGGAATGAGAACAGAAAAAAAGCACAGTTTCTCTCACTGATCAGCATCGATCTGTGAAAACACACCTACATGCATATATATCCAATGTGTAACAAACAGCAACCAGTCCCGGGATTTTTATGTTAAAACGCGATTTTTAAAAATTCTCCACTCTGTAGAATCGATCCAAATTGCTTCTTAATGTACATCTAATGTCCAAGGTCACAGTAATTCGCAAAACTGTACAACAGGTCAGAATGAAGGTTATTCGCATAAAAATCACAAATCTGTTTGGAATTAAATATATGTATCAGCAAAGAACATACACTATATGTTCCTGTTTTTTTGTACCTTCCGAAATGTTTTAATAAGTTGATGATTTACTTGGACCACCACTGGAAAAATATTCAAAGTTCCTCCAGGGGGCCTTGAAGGTGGATTTCCTGAGCTGGTCACCCCACTGAATAAGGCCAATCGCACACACACTGTTTGGAATCCACTGTAGTACCTTCATCTTCAGTAATGCAGTAGAGGTTGGTGTCACGTCAGTCTTCGTATCCACAGAGATAAAAACCGATGTTTAATGCTATAGCAAGGGCACCATGTCCTCTTTTCAGTTTTTTAAGACACAGGGAACAGGCCATGTGCAAGAAGCCTCCCTCATTAGAATCTGAGAAAATGTTTGTAAACTTCAGATAAATTATTGGTTGGTGTGTTATATGGCAAGTGCATGACGTGAATATCGCAACTTAAATGCACTGAACCCCCGAAATGCGCTACTGAGAATGTCATTCTGAGCCTTGGTCACATGGCTAGCTCTGTCAGAGACAATGCAATCAATACCATTAAAATATAATGCATTTTAAATTTCGTCACAATGCTATGTTTCACCCAGGTGATTTTCATATAAATGCAGGCCAGATGTCTAACATTTGTATGATTGACTCTCAAAACATTTTTTTGTAAATCTGCACAAATCCCTGTTGTGTCTGTAGATTTGTTAGTTATAAGTCAGATGTGTTCATATGCCACATCATTTTATTTTGACAGAGGTCACCCCTAAAAATGGCATGTTTCTTGAATGCCATTGCCATCCACAATGTGCTTGCTTAAACAAGATTATTATCAATGCATTACTTTTTAAGCTGGTCTGTTCCTGAGCGATGATTCACCAACTCCATAAACGATATCGTCCCGCCCCTCGGTCATCTCTTTACCCTTCAGACCTTTTGACTGATGCCCATTTGCCTCTGTCTGCTGATCTGAGACTGTGCTGCATTATTATCTCCTGCCTGTGGTCTACAGATATATTTCAAGTTGAGCAGAAGTAATTAAATCCATCATTAGGCAATTCCTACACCTATGGTCTCTGGCCTTGTCTCTGTTGTACATGGAAATGTGACCTGCAAGGATTATTTCACGATACACGGATTACATCTAACAGTATCAAAATTAAATAAATTTATAAATAATTCATTGTACATCTACATGCCATTCAAAAACATTACCTTGACTATATTACAGTATGCTTACAAAATTGATAATAGACATTTTGCCTAATGTAACACGTTACAACACAATAATTACCTAAAAAATATTGGTTAATTAATGTTGTTGTATAAAACATAATGTTTATACTTTGTTATAATTATATGGTATTTTTCCATTTTACAAAATTACATAATTTCTTTTGCACATATTGCATTGGACTTATTAATTTTATCATTGCAACAGCAATTAACATCAGCGCCTACCCATGTTATCTATGCATCACAGAGGCAGAGATGCTTCCTGACTCCATCTAATCCCTCACAATATCTCATTGCTGCGCTTTGCTGCACCTTAGAAATTATAACTAATGATCTTGTACAAATTTTCTAAACCCAAATTACCTGTGAGACTCAGGGGACCCCGCACAGCGAGAGACACAGTGTTTAATATGTATGGGGGCAGCCACGCAGCAAGATTGAGACAGGTGCTTCCTAGCGAAAGCCCCAGTGTAAGACAGCCCAGTGAGGAACGTCTTTCTGTACGACGGGCGTGATGCTGCACGCTAGAAATACAGCCTGCGATCCGTCACCCATAACCGAAATGGTTTCATATTTCATATTTAGATACTGTCATCCCGACTGATTGAGGACCTGGAGATATTAGAAGTAAGAAAAATACAGGCTTATCTCAGTGTTAAATACAACATATTGACACCCAACCTTATATGCACGATTTAACATTGTAAGATATGTAAATTAACAGTAACATAATTTAAAAATGAGAAAGAATTTTTCTTGTTCTCCAAAACGTAACTGATATTTTGTTCTATGGCTAGACAAACGCCACTTTGGGTGTAAAACTTCTGGAATCTCACCACCAGCTCACTTAATTAATTAGTTTAATTAGACAAAAATGTGAATTAAGTATAGCTAAGCGATAGAAGTCAAACAGCACGTGTGTGCATCGGATGCCTGCTGTACACAGATGTACTGCTTAAAGGACCTTTTTAAATTTCCACCCATTTCCTGTAACTGCTTATTCTGTTCAGGGTCGCAGAGTGAACAAGGCCAATCCTAGAGGCTTCAGGTAGGAAACAACCCAGGACAGGACGCCAACCCATTGCAGGGCGCACCCACACTCACACCTAGGGACACTTTAGTAACTCCAATTAACCTCAGCTTGTTTTTGTGCTGTTAGGTAAAACTACAGTACCCAGAGGAAACCCCAGTACCACATAGGAGAACACACAAACTCCACACACATGTCAGAGGCTCGAACCCAGGTCCCAGTGGTGGGAGGCAACAGTGCTAACCGCTGCAGCACTGTGCCACTTTCTTAAACTTCAAATTCTTTAAACAATTCATTTCACTCTGAACCTCGGGAAGAACATTGTAATGTATCACAGTCTCAGACAAACAGCTTTTGACTAATGTCCAATGGTAAAGAGCTGGCAGGGAATTGGCTGGTTTTATGTATTTACGGAATAGCTGAGGCATCGCTTATTCAAGCAAATTACTGCTTAAAACTGTAGAAATTCATACACATATATATATGTGGGCCTATATGTCAATATAGACCCACAATGCATCCATCCATGCAGCTTGCATAAAAGTAGCATGGGGTCACATGGTGCCCCACTGCCCCCTGGACAGGCCTCCTGACTCCCACAGAATGAAGTGAAACAGCTGCTGCTGTCCTGTGAAGCTGATACACAGTCACGCTGCTTATACCAATGGCACTGAGCATCGCTGCCCACACTCGCAGGGTCTCATCATACCAACGAAAACCTCCAGGTGTCTCAGCATCAGCCTCAGCCACTGCGACATCCAGTGCAAATCGAGAGCAATGCGTACGAAAACCTCCAGGTGTCTCAGCTTCAGCCTCAGCCACTGCGACATCCAGTGCAAATCAAGAGCAATGCGTACGAAAACCTCCAGGTGTCTCAGCTTCAGCCTCAGCCACTGCGACATCCAGTGCAAATCGAGAGCAATGCGTACGAAAACCTCCAGGTGTCTCAGCTTCAGCCTCAGCCACTGCGACATCCAGTGCAAATCGAGAGCAATGCGTACAAGTGGGTGAAAGTCTGAGAATGAGTGAGGAAGGAAAGGTCAAAAAGGTTCAGGGAGGGAGGGCCTCCCAGACACCTCGGGCCCCCTTATCATAAAACCCAGCCCTCAAACTTTCCCATCGACTACAGTGTAAGCCCTGCCAGCTGTCCCCCATAACCCAGAGCCGCCCAGCAGCCTGTCCACACAGCAGATCCCATCCCCCCCACCCCCCTGCGCTGAGCAGACTTGGCCTCCCCGCGGCTCGCTCACGTCTGACTCCGCATCCCAATCAAACCGTTCAGGGATGCTGCTGACCTCGTTGCCAGGGCGCTCTGTACTCAAACCACCACACCGGCCCTCGTCTCTCTAATCTCGCAGCCCTGACTGCAGCAGTCTGTGCTTCTTGCCGAGACTTTCACTGAATTACGGTCTTAATTGAATGCATTCCAGAAGTGCTGCCTGATGAAGAGTGATGACGATAATGGAAAACTAATAAATGTCTGTTTTTAATGGAGAAAGCTTGGTTGAGAAATCAATTGAAGATAAACTGCGAAAGAGGGGATGAAATATTCAAGATTTAAAACACATTGTACTTTATTTAAGGATGTATAGACATGGGGGGTGAAATCGATGGCAGTAACACCGATCGCGTGTTAAGACTAAACACTATAGATTTATGTCACCGTATATTTCATATATTACTTTGGTGGTAGGGCAGTAAACATAAAGACATAACCTTCACAACTGAGTGGTCGCCCATTACTTGTTTGTTTTGCTTTGTTTTAATACCACATAAGACATCGGAGTACTGTTAAAGCAACCTATTCTCTGCTTTACAGCAATTACTGAAGTTATTAATCTCCTCATACTTAAAAAGACAATGGTATAACAAACTGAAAAAGCATTATTAAAAAAATAGATATATCAAATTAACTGTCTTGAATTGAAAGGTGCAAGTTGAAGAACAACTCTATTACACTATTACCAGAACAATACTATTCTTTGTCAATAAGCATTCCTGGGCGCCAAAAGGATGTCCGCCAACTCATAGCAAATCATCCATCGACAGAGTATCAAGCCACTGACTCTGCAGATCGTGGAAGCCCCGAGAGATTCCTGTGTTACAATAATCTTTGTGCAAGCCTCCACCCATCAAGAAAACCTTCATTATGACCCCTTTTACTCCACCACTGAACTCCGGGAAAATGTTTTCCATGACATCCAAATTTCGTCTGTTGGAACTGGCCTCGAATAGTTTGTTGTATTATCTGCCCTGCATCAGTTGTCAAGAGGTATATGCACTGCAGCCAGCTAGAGAAATAATATGAAAACTTTCATACAGAGTAAAGATAAATGTATAAAGTTAAAAGTATAAAACAACTGTATTTTAGACACAGAATGGAATTCCTTGCCAGAAAACACACATGGAAAATTTTTTCCCAAGAATAAACAACCTGTCAGGGCTCAGCTCCATTTCGGACTAGAGTCTCAGCTCCCTCCATGCAGTTATTTTGCGGCACATTACATCGCATTTCCGGCTTCATCCTGACCTTGCCTGTGGATCTCTCTGAAATCCCCATGACAGCTTACACACAGGGTCATGCGGGTTAATTCATCAAGCTGAGCATTTCCTGGGCTTGGGCAACATGCTTCAGCTACTCATGAAGCAAACAGTTCTTCAGAGACTGTTACTTTAAAGCGGCGAGAATTTAAAAAGAAGCTGAAGTGATATCGGTTACTGATATTTATGGAAAAAAAAACATGGCCTCTAAATCATGTTGGTCTGTAGATCCATAATGACTAACCACTGCTGGAAATGGACCTTAAACTGCATCCAGAGTGCAACTTAATGACCTCTGTTGGCATAAGATGATTCATCACTGGACACAGAACACACTCATTCCCATAACACAAATGGCAACCGCCAAAGACATAAAATGGTACGATGGTTTATATGCTGAAAATGTAATAATTGGCCTTTAAGTCTCAAGACAAACCACAATGAATCCCCAAATATTAGGGAGTGGGAACACAGTTTCAGAATCTCAAAGGGGGCCCTTGTAAGTCAGCCACGCCCATATGATGAGCAACCCAGCTGGAGATGAAATAAAAATATAACTCAGTTCCTTTTCTCCGACGCCAGACACACATCACACATATCAGCAGACAAGCACGGCTGTTAAGATCCATTCCTTACCCTAGGAACCTGGGAGCTGCACCTTGCAAAATCTAGGAGATGATATCAGCAGTAAATCTTACGGTGCTTTCTGCAAAACACCCATTACGCCCCATGATATCCCACAGACTGTGCTTTCCTTTACAAATGCAAAACATGCCCAAGATTTCTGTTCATGTTCGACTGGTAATGTTTAATTAATTAATGTGACTAAATAATATTAATAACAATAAATAATAATAAAGAAAATGATCATAATAATGTTGTCAATCACCAAATTAGTATTATTACAGTCGAACCTCGTTACTACGTACAAGACGGGATATCAAAAACATGCACGTTATAAGCATAGAACGTTGTAACCACTTAGTGCAAGATGGATGAAAGAACTCACGAAATATCCATGTAAATGATAAAACTTTAATAGAACAGACACTTAAATTGACTACAAAACAAACGAACACATTATTACTTGTTAAATAATTCGACAAAGCTCATTTGGACCCTTGAAATTTTCCTTAAATTACTCATGATTACTTAGTGCCGGCCAGCGATAAACGGCAACGAAAATACACAACGGCTGGTCAAAATGGATTTTTAAAATAAACATTCGCATCCAAATTGGCATTTGGCCTGAAAATATTAATGAAATATTGGTCAAATTAAATCATAAAATCCTTTACTTCCATTATTATTATGAATTCACAATTACCGGCATGACCGGTATTTCACAAGGTTTAATAAACAAAGAATACGCAAACAACACTTAACAAGCCATTACTACGCAGTCCAGTAACGATCGGTCAAGGCAACTCATTTAACGCCAAGCAAAGCAATAGACAAATGTGCATTTTCAGGCGAAGATCAGGTAGATACAGGTAGATGTAGCGACGCAAGTTGTGGTGGGCGGGGAGAGCGCTGTACGTTGTAACGATGGTTAGTTTTCGTATTTTCTCTAGAAATTTGGATGTTGTATCGAAGTTTACGCTGTAAGGGTGTACGCTGTAAACAATGGCTGTTATTTAAATAATACATAGGCTAAAAACGGGAATTAGAAACCTGTACGTTGAAAAGGTGAAAA
Source organism: Brienomyrus brachyistius (assembly GCF_023856365.1). Taxonomy (NCBI): domain Eukaryota; kingdom Metazoa; phylum Chordata; class Actinopteri; order Osteoglossiformes; family Mormyridae; genus Brienomyrus; species Brienomyrus brachyistius. The sequence continues at coordinate 25,925,852 of NC_064548.1, forward strand.
CGTTGTATCCGGGGTACGTAGTAACGAGGTTCGACTGTATTATTATTGTGAGATAATTCTTTTTTTGGTACATAAAGTATGAAAACCAAACATACAGTTTCTAAATCTTGCGTGCACAATCCTTCATGTGTAATGGATATACAGTAATATACAGTATATATAAACAGTATATATAAACATAATATATACAGTAAAGAAAAAAAAATTCTGGAACTATGGAATTACAAGAACAACTTGAAATATGTGGATTTCTCCCTGGTTTATAATTAAATGACGCCTAAAGGGATAGGCCAACATACTCCTAGCAGCTATACATGTCCGGCAAGCAAAAGGATTTTGGTTCAGGATATGGCCAATAAAGGAAGTTACAGCGGTTAATATCTACATGGGATCACATTTCCATCAATTTCCTTGACCACTAAAATCATTACTTTAATTAAAATACCACGGTCTGCATAACAATGGATCACATTTATGAGCATGTAGAAATTCAGGTAATTTTAAATGGTTCACAAGATTTTCTCATAACTGTACAGCAATTTTACTTATTTCTTAACCCAACATGCGATTAAACTATTAATGATATTTTTCTCCGAACATTGGTAGTGTTGTTGCACTGAAAACCTAAAATGGCACAAATTTATGATGCTAAATATTTCCTCATTGGCAAGGTGAGAACGGTGACTTCCCCAGGACTGTGACATATTGCTGCGGTCCCTGGAGCTGCACTGTTGCTGCAGGGTTTCGCTTCCCAACATCGCATCTCAATAACGTTCAGCTTTCAAAGAACACATCTAGTTTCCCTGCGTAGTAAGGAAAAACTGCTAACAGTGCAATATGGAATGTAATTATATTTTATGGTATATCAGCAACCGATATCAGTTCCACAACAGCCTAAGTATCTCTGCGAAGGCAAATCTAATAGTTCTTTGAAAATCTACTAAAGGCAGCCTGCATAATTTGTGATGGCTCAAGAGTATTGAATTCCTATTGTTTATCTGAAAGGCTTTTAAAGGTTGCCAGTTTCAGATATATTTCATCTGTTTGTGATGATGCTATGCTTGATAGCCCAAGAATAGTTTTAAGGTTTTCTGTCATCTACTAATAAAGATGACATGCATATATATGCATGTATGCGTGTGTACACACACACACACACACACACACACACACACACACATATATATATCATTGCAGTTTATATATATAATTAGGTTGGCGCGATCAGATTCACAAATTAAAGCTACTTTAGTATCTTCTGAGTAGTTACTATTGAGCACGACTGCTACTAAGCCAATTAAGTTTTCTGAAGACGACTCATTCGAAGACGGCAATTTGCAGCTAATAATAGTAACAGAGTGAGCATTGCATTAATATGACAATTAAACGGAGAAGAAAGACCACTATGAAATGCCATTATTATGGTGATAAGTCAGTTCTTACTGGAATGCATTCTACTTCAGCAGAAATAGGATCAGTTTTTAACAGTCATCTGTGGAATTCACTGTTTTAGAGCCAGGACTCAGGGAATTGCAGGTTTTAACTCACGTCAAAAAAGTGCGCGAATAAATAGATAACCAACAGTCAAAAATGAAATCGTACTTCAACCAGTCTTGTCTGGCCTTTGCTGGAGGTCTGTGGAGACCCTCGGCCGGCTTTATCATTTCCCGAAATCTCCAAGGTGGCGCTAACTTGCAGCGTCAGGCCCTGTGCCGAGCATCCATCCTGACGTTGATGGAATTACAGAGTGGCAGCTCTTCCCTTGAGGTCCAGTCTGCCGCAAGCCATGAGCTAAAGTGCTGGAGAGACCCCATTTCCTGCAGCAGTAGGCTGCTTTATGCCATCCACTCACCCGGCACAAGCCTATCAAAACAACACTTACTTATTTAGGTACATTTCCAGGAATTACTTTGTTTTTTTTTTTTGCCAGGTGAAAAAAGAGCTTGAAATTTTGACATGAGAGTTGGGTTTCAAAGCACACAAGTTCATCGATATGCAGCAGCCTGCTTTCATTTGTTATGTAATCAATTGGAATATGCCAATGCATCTGCAAGTAGAGGAAGAATGCAGAAACTTCCAGTGATTCCATAGTGAATTTTAGATGAGTTGCTCTCAGAAATGTTAACAACAAATGATGTTTCTCTTGAAAGGCAGAAATAAAACAACTGGACTCTCATGAATGATAAACCTGGATTCCCGGACCACATACCTGAATACTTAACTACAGAAAGGAAATTCCTCAAATAAGTTCTCTTTCAAGACAAATTTCTCGGGTGTCTTTGCATTAACAGGCACCACCTGTTTAATTGCAGTGAAATAAAATACATTTTAATCAACATGTGCGAATTTGACTGATTAATTTTCATTTTGAAAGCGATACAACTGCACATACATAAGATACATGACGATTTTGTGCAAGTTTATGTTTGGTATCCATAAATAAAATGCTCCCGACTATATTCCCTAAAGTACTGCTTATTATCAGGTGTGATATTGGGGGAAATGTCACATCAAGCGTAAATGATGAATGAGAGGAATGTCACACAATGATAGCGACAACTCGCTCCATTTGCTTTTTTTGCTGAGGGCTTCAGAAAGTCGCCCACAATCATGCGTAATTCTATGTTATTTATTACGTACAGAAATATCAACACATATCAACACCTGAAGCATCAGTCATATATCAAAATCAGTTCATTCAAGCAGCTTAGACTTGCATTTATGCAACACAAGGATGACATCATTGCATCACACTGAAATATATTTAAGGTCATTTAAAAGTTAAGCACTAATTAAAAAAATTAGAAATTGAAAATTGTAAAAACACAATGAACAGTTCAAGTTGCCACTACGGTATTTAGGAAAAACTTCATTGAATCTGCACAACATAAATCTGTGGATACACCTGTGTCAGGCAAAGGCCTACTGTCTAAGATTATGTGTGTTTCTTAATACTGCTACAGTGAAGAGTGGGCTCAAGAGTCAAGGTCTGGACATTTTCTCGGCTGACAGGAAACAGAACTCATTCTTATAAAATGAGAGTTAATAAGGCACAGATGAAGGTGAAAAGAATGTGTCACCTAAATGTGTCCAGTCCGCCCCTCACGATGTGCTCTTGCGGATTGATGACGAAGGATCAAGTGCAAATCTGTGCGTTCAATCATCAATTGACAATAAATAAATTAAAGTGGAGTAGTGCAGAATTCTCCGGGAAGACCTCTATCCAAAACAGCAAAGAAGTGATGCATCCTGGGATGTAGTTCATTGACCAGACGACGAACTTTTCATTGTGCATCAACTTCAGATGAAAGTGCAGAATTAATGGGATGTAGATCATTGACCAGGATGGTAACTATTCACCATGCATCAACCTCTGATGAAAGTGTAGAATTAATGGGATGTAGATCATTGACCAGGATGGTGACTATTCACCATGTATCAACTTTCCGTGAGAGTTTGGAATCAATGGGATGTAGTTCATTGACCAGAGAGGTAACTTTTCACCATTCATCAGTTTCTGATGGAAGTGTGGAATGATGGCACACCAGCAAAACCACCCAGGTCCATCATGGAACCATCAGAATCCAATTTAATGTCAAGGCGTTATGACTCTGGGGCACGTAAATCGACCCCCGATGACAGTTACTTTGCTGCTTCACCCGTGGCTATTGTCTTCGAAGCTTTAACACACTAGCAGTACTGGAAACACGTGGCAAATGTCGACTTTTCCACACAGTGCAAATTCAGGGGAGCCTTCCCCTTTGGCCCGCGCTGGCCAGTACTCCCAGACACACACCACAAGAGGATTCCTAAGAAGAGAGCCAGATATCTTTAAGAGCCGCCACAGGCATTACAGCCTTCACAGGAAATCAAATAATTTCCTGGTGTTTCTTTTAATAATCCTAACCATTTAGTGTCAATCATGTCAATAATTATAAACTTGACATTATCATAGAGTTGCACTAATCAACATTTTAATATTGTTACAGGGAGTATTCGGAACTTTCTGTCAGGAAGGTGTCTACTACTGTAATGGATGCAAGCAGACACAAATGGGATGGACATTGTGCAGAGTTCTTACAGCACTGTACAGTATGTTGGGGGGGGGGGGGGGGCAACTCTGCCATTTTATTTTAGAATGAAGAAGCGTATCTTTGTGTTTTTGCAGACAAGAGGAACTGTACAAAATATATGGGAGCATGTCTTCCAAGTGCAGCTCCTGCTATTCTTTACACTGTGGTTAAAGGTCTTTGCATGGAAGTGATAAAACAGATATTTGGTTTATGTCTCTTCTACCCTTTTCGTTTCGTATCATTAACATTATGGTGGGGCTGCAGTTGGAAGGCTTCTTAGACAGGAGACTTTAATATTTTTCCCTGTCAAAGTCTTTCATTTTTATGGTCCCAGTTTTATCTTGGAGAATCACTACGTTCTTAAGTCAATAGCTATTTTGTATCACTCAGATTGTGCAGCAAGCATCACTTATGATGCCTCATTGTCAGTGATTCGACAAATGAAATGCTGGAAACAATTGTGCAACCATTTCACCTTTACCTTTCATTTTATGAAATGTTCTTTAGTTGCAAAGCGTATTCCTGTAGTTAGTGACACAGAGGAGCAGTGACTAGCACTCACAGCCTCGCACTGGCAGGACTGAGTCCGGGGAGTTTGCAGGTTCATCCCTTGTTCGTAAGAATTTTCCGAGCAGTCCAAGGACAAGCGGTTTAAGTGGTCTGGTTTCTTTAAAACTTGCCCGTAACGCATGCCTTATGAAGGACAACGTGACATCTTGGGTGCCCGCTGCCCTGCGCTCTCTGAGATGAGATCCAGCCTCACTGCACTGGATAAGTGGTTATGGAAGATGGGTGAAGGATGGATTCTTACAACTTTTCAGAGCTATGACCCTTTCCGGATACGGCAGTAATACTCCTGAAATTTAAACAAATGTATTCACTGGGAATCATATCACCGTGTACATACAATCCACTCCTTACCACCTCTAATGTACAAGAAAATCTTCCATGACTACACAAATCATTGTTTAGTGACTGATGTCTTGGGTGGCAGAGTAGCTCAGAGCCGTTAGCTCATGCCACCCTGTCATCCTTACCAGGCTAAATAGCAGATATGGTGACTTGAGATCCATGCCCATGCTTTTGGTCATTCTTGCCAAACGGGAGTCCAATAAAAAAAAAAAAAAAGATTTAAAAACCGCAACCTTACATTTCCGCACTGTTTACTATCTGAACAAGCCTACACAGATGGCATTATGTGCCTGTGAAAGAGAAGTTCAAGAGATGCTTTTACAGTTCAGCCGGTCGATGGAAGTGGGCTATTCACCAGATTTAATTCATTTTCCACAGCCCACATTTCAAACGTCAGACAGAAAGATAAAAAGAGGTTTTTAGTGCGAAAAGTACATTAGTAGAATTCAATTATTTAAATCTCTCAAGTCTCAGAACGTCTTCTTTCAGTGTTTCCTCTGAGTCAACTCTGCAGACCCATATCTGTGGGCTTTTATGGGGGGTGGTCATCCACTATGCTGAGAAGCTCTTGCCTCTGAGGAGCATAGAGGTGTGTAGGCAGTAGTGGATCCACAGTCCATTACAGCAGAACAGGCTTCCAGCGACTGACTAAGGGCCCTCCACAGTTTCGGGTTCACTGCCGTACTGCATAAACTGGGATCATAATGCTCAAGTAGAATGAAGAACCAGAATAACTTTTACAGTCAACTGGAACTGGTTTACAGCAGCAGTGTTGGACAGTGTGAAAAGAAGTTTAGAAAGAGTTTGTGACTCTTCTTTATGCTGCTGTGCATTTAATGGTGCTTGCTGGTAAGGAAACATGCATACAGGTGTAAAGAAACAGCTTGATGTAACCGTCCTTAATCCAGGAGGAAGGATTGGTCCTGTTAACTTTGGATAACAACAGCAAGTGGACGGGTTAGGAAGAGCTTCCTCTCCCAGGCGATACGGATCCTAAATGAAGACAACGTCTAGGACTGTTCACTTCCCCCTAACAGTACACTCGTGGTAGTTTTACTTACATAAAAATGTTCCGAGGGCAAAATGAAAAATGGTTCCCCCTCGGAGAGATAACCATTTATATTGTAGAGAAGGTGGATCCAAGCAACTATGGAAGACAGGACCAACCAATCAGATGTCTAGGCCTTGCCTCCTCTAGCTGGTTAGACCCATATCCTATATATGTGCCATGTGGCAGATGGTTCGCTCTCTCAACCAATCATTTTTCATTTTGCCCATAGAGCATTTTTTGTTTACGTAAAACTCTCATGAGCCAACATTACACCACTAATTACGTACAACCCGTTGTTCCCTCCTTGCACAGCTGGAATGCAAATATTGAACTTTTCTATTCATTACTCTTCAATACTAACACCACTTTACTGCCTCATCTACACATACTGCTAGTTGTCTGTAGTTATCTATAATCTTGATGTTTATTATTTATGTTCCTATGCTGCCAGTCTTGGAGTAAATCATACCAGCATTTCACTACATTATACATGCATGACTGTGTATGTCACAATTAAAACTTTAATTTGATTGGTTTGATTTGATCTCGCAATGTGGCCTGATGTAGTCAAGCCCAGGGTTAACAGTTATTGTGGTGCCTTTGTTCTGATACTTCAAACACTCATATTTCTCATATTTATCTAATGCAGGTGATGCAAAGCTATTTCAGGGCGATTTAAATCAGGTCAAAGCTGGACTTCTGACGAGTTCCAGGAAACTGCCACTGGTAACACATCACAGCTGGGTGATGGTGTGTGAAAGAACCCAATCTACCCAAGGTTACATTTCATTGGGGGAAAATGGGGACACAAGATCGTTGGTTTAAAAACACACCAAACAGCCTATGGGGAAATTAGGTGCTGGAGAGGGTAGGGGGGTTACGGTAAACCAACAGCGTCTGAAGGAGACAATGTTCTAGTGCTTTTCGGGTGTCCTGTGGACTTAGCGAGCATTTCACTAACTCACAGCACAGGGAATATTTACGACACCCGAGAAATGAGCATCAACACAAAATGCCCTCCACGGTGTCATATCACTTTCACTTCTTTGTAAACAATCATTTCTAAGCTGATTAGCAGAAAGTCAGTTTGGCTTAGTTTTACAACTCACTCACTCACAAAGGCAAGCATTTTCTCTGTAGAACCACACGTAAAATGGCATTCTGTAATGCAGCAATCTGAGCTGCCAAAATCTGGGCTTAAATCCTGCGCTGACTTCCACCCTAATTGCCGCACAGCATGTGTTACTTAGAGAAAAGTACTTGTTTACAATGGATCCATTACTGTACATGTCAAGACACTAACATAGCATATTCATTCAGGAGAAATGACTGTCTCAAATATAAATAATACAAAATCAATAAGTTAATAAAAACTTGATTCAAATGGTCAAATAAAATAAATCTGTGATGCTATATACATGATATTTAAATAGCTTCAACCATCTGTCTTAAATAAAAAAAAAACAATTATAAACTGCTAGCTCAGGAACAGAAACAAGAAAAAAAAGTTTACTTTAGTTCCTTAGGAATATATATTTTATTGTCTTAAACTTGCAGTACTGTAACAAGTGTTAATAAAATTGTGACGATCAAATTTTACCCTAGGGAAGTCCTGAGAAATTCTGATAAGCTGAGAGACCCCGTGGGCCAATCAATCCTTTTCAGAAGCAGGATCCACATCCAGGCCATCTAGACCAAAATCTTCACATATTGTTTCATCCACAAAGAGGATCTTTAATAAGGCTGGGAAGATAATCAATAATTTCAAATAATGCCTTTTCCTTAGATTTTTTTCCCCCAGATATATTGATATAATAGAAAAATGTGTGGAAAGAGTTTTCATTATTAGTTACAACTAATTCTATTTTCACCAGATCAAAATTGTGCTATGGAATCTGCAGTTCTGTGGGAAGCCAACTCCCCCAAAAAGAAGGGTCACATTGCATATTCACTGCACACACGTCTAAACCTTACCAAAGTGAACGTGCCTTTAAGCAACGAGAGCATAGTGAAACATTGCTTCCTATCTTATTGTTTTTGTGTGATTTGTTATAAATTAATGACCACTGCCACTGTGCTGTTTCTTTGGGCAATATTTCCTGCTCCTGTTTCAACTGAAGCAAAGTTGAAAAGCACTTTAATGGTGACTTGAGTAGTTCTTGCATTTGTGTAATGAGTTGAAAACACACAATATAAAGGGCTTTCATGTAACTACACGTGCGTTCTGCCTGGAATCTCTGCCCTGCAACATAGAAACTGACGATATACAAAAACATGTGATCCAAATTTTGGAGATTATATACAGTACTGTTTATAACAAACAAACCTACGTATTGCTGGGAAACGGAAATGCAAGATAAGCTGTATAAATGTATTCTCACTCATGAACATATATTTAGATTTTATCGATAGATGTTTTTCAGGAATAATCAACAATGTCAATTCAGATAACAGCGCACCGCCAAGTGATGCTTAAATAAAAGAGATTTCATAAAAAAGAGAGAGATTTTGCAAGTACACTGGTGCCAAAATGGGCAATTAACCTTACCATGATATTACATTAAACATATAAGGGGAGAAGTGATCACAGATCAAGACATTTTGACAACCACATTATGAAATGAGATCCCTGAGAAGACTGATGCCCTTTTTGTCACTGCACAGTGGATGGGCCACATATATTAATTCAACGAAGGCCTCGTGTGAATAGGATACATCTCATAGTTAAGTTCTGTACTGAAACAAAGACATGACTTGATTATTAATACAGTTTTGTCAGTGTGTGAATGGGGAGAGCTGCTTTCACTGGGTGCCATGACAGAGCAAGGTTACTGAATTGTACCCACAGATTAGAGACCATACGCCTATCTGGCTTCAAAGAACAAGTAGCACATATAAAAGATCCAGTATCGTCATGAACAGCAAACTGTCGTGGGTAATTACTCACAGTACTCTGCCGGACCATGAGCCAAACTGCTCTATACTCTTCAGGGCTTATTTTGGATAGGTGTGGGCCGGCAGGGGGCAGAGTGATCGCCAGTCTTGTGCCCACAGACAGTGACGCCCATCAGGTAAAGGCAGAGCTAACTTGGCGGGGAAAGGGAGAAGCCTGCAGCATGAAGCTCAGTGTCTCAGTGATTTTTTGGGGGGGAATATTAGGGGAAATACTGAGGGGGAATACTTGGGAGAATACTAGGTGGAATACTGAAGGGGAAATACTTGGGAGAATACTGGGTGGACTGCTGACTGGGAATACTAGGGGGAACACTGAGGGGGAATATTTATGGGAATACTTGGGAGAATACTGAGGAGGAATACTTGGAAGAATACTGGGTGGAATGCTGCCTGGGAATACTTGGGGGAACACTGAGGGGGAAAATTTGGGGGAGCACTTTGGAGAACACTGAGGGGGAATACTTGGGGGAACACTGAGGGGGAATATTTGTGGGAATACTTGGGAGAATACTGAGGAGGAATACTTGGAAGAATACTGGGTGGAATGCTGGCTGGGAATACTTGGGGGAACACTGAGGGGGAATATTTGTGGGAATACTTGGGACAATACTGAGGAGGAATACTTGGAAGAATACTGGGTGGAATGCTGACTGGGAATACTTGGGGGAACACTGAGGGGGAAAATTTGGGGGAGAACTTTGGAGAACACTGAGGGGGAATATTTGGGGGAGCACTTTGGAGAACACTGAGGGGGAATACTTGGGAGAACACTGAGGGGGAATACTTGGGAGAACACTGAGGGGGAATACTTGGGAGAACACTGAGGGGGAATACTTGGTGGAATACTGAGAGGGAATACTTGGAAAAACTTTCTGAGTTGCTTTCTGTTTAGAATTGTCAGTTTTCGGGATCTTCTGTCTTTCCTGTTCAATGTTTACAGGTTTTTTTATTAATAAAGTTGTTTTTTTCTTTAACAATTCAGCACCTGAGTTGTTACCTTGCCCATCTGGCAGACATAAACCCCACAACCTGCCACAACAGCTTTATTAAATATACTAAATTATACTGCATCATTAAGAAAACAGATCCCTTACTTCTGTTTTACTTGGAGAAGAATTGGTTCTCTTTGGTATGTAAAAACCTTCAGTCAAAATTCAACCCATTTCTTTTGATAACAAAATGCAAAAATAATTACAATTCTACAAATAAACCATCTGATGGCTAATTTGTAACTTAGCATATATTGTATGAGAACACATCACAATGACAGCCTGTGCGGGCAAATGGGTACGAGTACAGCATGATTTATCAGAATCGGTGCATTCTTACTGATCGCCATAGTGGTTTCATCTGAATCAGGAATGTGACCTCCGAGACCCCACCCAAAATGAGAAGCTGCCTTGCATTCTGTAGGCTTTTCTTTCTACAATAAGTCTGACACAAAGTAGGTCTAATGATAACTGCTCCTCATCAAATGCTGCCTCACACGACAGCATCATGATCATGGCAGGAAGCAGCAGGAATGGGGATGACCTAAAAGTTTAAACACTCAACCTCTGCATGGTTTATTGCTATTGTATACATATAAGGCTTCCAGAGGATGCATAAATGATATAAAGAGGAAATGGGCTAAATGAAGGAATCAGTGTTACAATGTTTTATAACAATTACAAATTAAAGCAACAGCTTTAAACCATGAATTTGATGTCCGTTTTTGAAATGACAACAGAACTTTCTTTGAAATGTTTCGGGTTCAGACTTTTGGTAAGATGCTCTTTTTTATCCTGAATTGCTTATGGGCTGACAGGGGAGGCCATGTGTGACCAAAACCGATTCCTTACCATCAAATTTTTTATGCCTGGACACAAAGGTGCTCCTCAGGTCGTGACTTGTCTCATCCACCAAGTTCTCGAACTCCAGCTTGCTCTGCTGACTCAGACTGTCCTCCATCTCCGACGTGCAGCAGGTATATCCCTGCGGACAGATGCGCAGGTGCTCACCTGGAAAACACCGGAACCAACGTTAATGGCACGCAGGGAAAGAATACGAGTCCCAGAAACAAACAACGTAACTGTGGGACAAAGGTTAGGCTGTTCTCTTAGGCTGTTCTCTGGCTGCTGCAGCCTGCAGTTCGCAGGAATGAGATGTTCTGGGACACGCTAAGCATTCTGCATTCCTGATGTGGGCGGGATGACCAAGCTATAATCTTCTCAAGGGGGAAAGTCAAGGATTCCTTCAGCATCTTGATTAATCCCAACTGTCACTAGTTCTCCCTAATATATATAAATTATATTATGTTTTGGTTTCGCCCCAGCAACCTCAAAAACAATCATGTAATTCCCAGGCGCTGCGATCGGCTCCCATGGCCTCAGTCCTGCACTTACTAATACCGTTCATGCCTTTCATGAACACGGGCACTTTTTTTCACCATTTTGCCGAACTGCACCTCATTTACCACCTAAACCTAAAAAGAAAAACTAGATCTCTGAATCCGTTAGCTTGTGAAAACATCACACGGGTCGGTTATAAGGTCCCCATGGAGATACACTCACGCCTGATAAATTTTCACTTCCTATGCTAGATGTTACACCCATCCCCAGTCCCCTCCGGTAAGGAAACCGGCAAGACTCTGCCACAAAAATATATACAGACATAGCAGGAAACTGATATTTAAATAAATCTGTCATTCGCTCTTCAACAGAATTTACAGTAACTGCTTACGACACATGCTTTTAAGAAATCGTGAATATATATTTGACAAATCAATAAACTTCACTACTTTAAGGCATGAAAAATGATACGGGTGTCAGTAAGAGAGAGGGATGAGGAACTCAGGTCTGCTTCATTAATTTTCAGCACATATTCAGCAGACTTGGATCATGGAGACCTGCTGCCCCCCTCCTACGCATTCATACATGTGACCCACCTAATCAAGCCCAGGGCGCAGAACTTCACCATTACCTGCTCACTGCAGAGCTACTGTCACGAAATCCCACTAACAGCCCATTATAAAATAATCCTTGTAAAAGAACTGAATCCGAAAGCGAGTCTGGTCTGATTGGAACCCCACAGCGTCAGTGTCTCTCAACTGCAAAATAAGGCATCATGATATTTTAATGGCAGCCAAACTAGTGTATTCCTCAATATACCGATGTGTTAACCAGCTCTGACGATCCTCTCTTTGAGAATCACATCTCCAGTGCTAATCTTTAATATTTTTAAGATGATCTGCAACTATTTCCTGAAAGTTCAGGTGACACAAATGTATGATCCTGCTTGTACTGGCAATGGATATCACTGCAGAATAATCTGTGGAGACAGGATCTAGCCAATATTCTCATGTATCTATTAGGAATACTATGGATATTTTTAAAATGATTGGTGTCTTCTTATTAAATGCATTCAACCAGTTATACATGGAGAGAACAATATTTAATGGTGAGAGGCCTTTGAATATCACGGTAAACACGTGAGACAGCCGTGTCTAACCCTGTAGTAGTCCGGGCATAAAATGTGCATGACTGAGTTTGATAGGTGGGTATTTTTAATGGTTTTAATGGTGCTACGCAGTACTCATAAATTAGCAATCTAAAGACCCAATAAAGGATATTGGATTCTCATTTTACAACAGAAAACAAGGTCATTCCAAAGCAGGTATTGATAAACAAGATAAAGCTCAAAATCTCGTCAGAGAGCCAGAACATAGGTTTAGCTTTTTGGTCAGAATTGTTCGTCTCAAGATTTCGGTATGTTTCTAGGTAAATAACCAAAATATTTCCTTGTGCCACGATTAACTGCCTTGTTAGGAGCCTCATCAGGGCCATTTTCCAGTGCGTGGTTTTAGCTCGATCACTGGCAGAGGTAACAAACCTTAATCATGAAAACACACACAAACAACACATCATTCTCGGGTAATTTTGGCAAAAGTTAATATTACCTTCAACTTGGCAAGGGATGGTAACTTTTCTGTATTAACGAGATGATCGACAGAGTATAAGAAATAAATAGCTTCATAACGCAAAAAATCTATGGATTGGGGGGTCAGCTATCGGTAGGGCTACCGGACCCCTCAGGAAATTTATTTTTTAGCTAATGAAAATACTGAATAATTAGCTAAAGAAAATTTGATTTTTTTAAAAAAAAAACGACTCCCGCCAGCTGTTTAGCGTGTTTGGTTCGGCCTTATTTACTCCCCCTTCATAATTTGTACCGTTCCTGCCAGTCATGGTTTCTAACTGACACACTTTGTTATTAGAGGTCAATAATATTCACCTTTTATTTTAAAAGCAGTCAGCGATCGTACGTGTTATTAAGACAGAACCAAGCTGCTTCACACGCTTTCCGTAGCGGCGCAAGCTTCCCCGCGCCCTCCCCCAGGAAACGGCGCCCTAGGCGGCACTGCCGGCCAGCGCTTAATAATGAAACGAGAGCAAATCAAAAACTACTTATGCTGCTGTGTCTGAAATCCTGCGTCTCGCATTCGTGTCATATATAAGTCGGTTGAGGGACAGGTTTGCCAGGTTCGCTTTTCTTTTGGTAAAATTTAGACGAATTTGGATGATGACTGAAAAAAGTGTGGATGATCCGATATTCGGATCGGTATCGGCGCCGAAAGACACGTATTTGACGGATCGGGTATCGGTCATATGTGACCAGTGTGAGCGCAGTGACTCCGCCTGCTGTGACGTCAGGCGCGCGCCAGCCGCCGGCGCGAGAAACACCAAGCACGTTTCATGGCAACTTGCGTGTCCTCGCTTGGAAGATGTTCAGATCGAACTCAAAATCATACTTCGGTTTAAACCAGAACGCAGAAGTAGGCAGGGGCAGGTGAGACGCGGGCAAAAATGTTAGTTTTCTGCGGGTATCCTTCTAAAAATTTGCCAGGATCTGCCAACCCTCCAGAGCTTCCCAAACCATCTTGCAGAAGTCCAATAAACAAATATCCTAAGTAGTCATCGACTTATAGGTTGTATATTTTGCAGTTCAATAAATTCCATAATGCATACAAATGCAACAGTTTAAAAGGAAACGTTTGAGGATCTAGGCTTGGAGCCGGTGCCTTCATGGCTTATCACACCAGATGATGGGTCGGTCCCTTTGCTGCAGCTGCACGCCATTGCTGCAGGAGATGCTGTAATGCGATGGCCACATCTTTTCCGTATTGAGGGAAATGATGATTCCTTACAGTCAATCGATTCTTCCGGAGGTGGACATTTTACCATCAATGGTGGGGTGTCTGTGTTTAATAAAACTGTATTTTTACTTCGTATCATATTGTGCAACTTGCATTGATTATATGTTTACCTATTTTTATGTAATTATATATTTTATTTTAAATTAAAAGGCATCGCTAAGGCTGATCCTATTTAAAGTTTAGCCCCCGCCTTCTCATTAATCTCCAGAGATGCTCCTGATTAAATTATATTAACCGTATCGGCCCTTCACAAAGAAAGAAACCGAGCATGAACGGGGGAGTACCTATGCCCCACCCCCGACGAAATGTCACCTTGACCCGCCCATTATATAGTTTTATGTATTCAACGGCCCCTGTAAAGTGCTGCCCCCCTCCCGAATCTGTCAGGGTATCCATGCCCCTTCGACTCCCCGTGATTCGCTGCACAGGGGATTATTTCTTGTTACCTGAAACGGCGAATTGACTTATTTACTGATTATTAGAATCAGGCAATTTAACTGAACGAAATGCATTTTGAATGGTTTATTCAGTCATATTGTAAGTGCATTTTGATAAAAAAGGAATTGACACCTGTATATTTTTCAGCAAATGTCAGATGATGTGGATTGTTGTACATGCTTTATTTGTCTGAATAAAATTTCAGGCTTAAAGCAGGTCATTTAGAGCTAAGCTTCTGATGCAGGAAAAGGTATTATTAGCAAAACAGAGGTGGCTCAGTGGGTAGCATTCTCGTCTCGCACCTCCTGAGTTGGGCCAAAAAATCTTGGATCCACAATGTGAGTATGTATGGAGTTTGCATATTTTCCCGGAATTAAAAGGGCTTCTTCATACAGGTCAAATGGTGTGAGTGCCCTGTGATAGACTGGCACCCCGCCCAGGGTGTACGCCAGACCCATACCCTGCAATGGACTGGCACCCCGCCCAGGGTGTACCCCAGCCTGTGCCATGTGATGGACTGGCACCCCGCCCAGGGTGTACCCCAGCCTGTGCCCTGTGATGGACTGGCATCCCGCCCAGGGTGTACCCCAGCCTGTGCCCTGTGATGGACTGGCATCCCACCCAGGGTGTACGCCAGACCCATACCCTGCAATGGACTGGCACCCCGCCCAGGGTGTACCCCAGCCTGTGCCATGTGATGGACTGGCACCCCGCCCAGGGTGTACCCCAGCCTGTGCCCTGTGATGGACTGGCATCCCGCCCAGGGTGTACCCCAGCCTGTGCCCTGTGATGGACTGGCATCCCACCCAGGGTGTACGCCAGACCCATACCCTGCAATGGACTGGCACCCCGCCCAGGGTGTACCCCAGCCTGTGCCATGTGATGGACTGGCACCTCGCCCAGGGTGTACCCCAGCCTGTGCCCTGTGATGGACTGGCATCCCGCCCAGGGTGTACCCCAGCCTGTGCCATGTGATGGACTGGCACCCCGCCCAGGGTGTACCCCAGCCTGTGCCATGTGATGGACTGGCATCCCGCCCAGGGTGTACCCCAGCCTGTGCCCTGTGATGTACTGGCACCCCGCCCAGGGTGTACCCCAGCCTGTGCCCTGTGATGGACTGGCATCCCGCCCAGGGTGTACCCCAGCCTGTGCCCTGTGATGGACTGGCACCCCGCCCAGGGTGTACCCCAGCCTGTGCCCTGTGATGGACTGGCATCCCACCCAGGGTGTACCCCAGCCTGTGCCATGTGATGGACTGGCACCCCGCCCAGGGTGTACCCCAGCCTGTGCCCTGTGATGGACTGGCATCCCGCCCAGGGTGTACCCCAGCCTGTGCCCTGTGATGGACTGGCACCCCGCCCAGGGTGTACCCCAGCCTGTGCCCTGTGATGGACTGGCACCCCGCCCAGGGTGTACCCCAGCCTGTGCCCTGTGATGGACTGGCACCCCGCCCAGGGTGTACCCCAGTCTGTGCCCTGTGATGGACTGGCATCCCGCCCAGGGTGTACCCCAGCCTGTGCCATGTGATGGACTGGCATCCCACCCAGGGTTTCCCTGACCAGAATAAGTTATTAGAATAACTGAATTATTATGAAAAAAGATCTAGGAACCTAAGCGTTACGTATACTTTCTGAAAAAAAAAAAACATTCTTGACAGCTGATGAATCTGGCAGAGTGATGTGTACAGAACTGTAAACAACACATCCATCCAGTAAGAATCCACATGCAGCAGTTGGCAATATATCTAGCAAACACATCTCACACTGCATAAGCAATTAAAAAAAATAAATACATACAGGGAATGAGGTAATTAGGGTAATCCTGTGGATTTCATCACACGATAATCTATAAATGAATACCCTGAATTAAGGCTGGCGGATTAATTATCAGAGGGAACATTCTTCTCTATGGCCACTTCACATCTACGGTTTATAGTATTTACGTGGACTTGGACAAACCTACACAGTAATTTAAACAGAAATGATGCCACTTCATTAACTCAGTAAAATTGCTGTTCCGTGTGGGAGGGGTACAGTGACCCTACTGCCTTTCAGAAGTCGTGCATAATTAACTGGTGGGACAGATAAACAAGCAAACTCCATCCCTCCCCCTGCAGGAAGCACGCGGGGTCTCTGGTGGGGCTTCTCAGAGTGAACGCACCGCCGGCTCCGCTTCCTGACGGTGTTTGCGTTTTCTCCTCCCTGTAGTCCTGCTTGCCATTTTACTTTAGTGACAACACCATGGCTTTTTATCCATAGATTTATGATCATATAGTTCTATGGAGATTTTAATGCTCTTGTAAAGGAAAACCTGCTCTCCTGTAAACGACTGTAATAGGAAACCAAAATCTATTTCAGAAAGGCTACTTCCAAGCAAGCTCAGTTTTCCCCAACAGCAACCAGTTTTGGCCAGTAATCTTTAAAAAAGTGACACTCAAACAAATTGCACGCATTTATTTCGACATTAAGATTGTGCTTCTGCTAATGATCACGTTGACATGACATATGAGTTGGCGCTTAGGTGAGCGGTGGCCTTTGATTACGATAATGCGATATCAAAGAAAATGTTGGTGCAATGTCAGACATCATTACCCACCCGTTTAATGATTATCCTTTGGCAATCCACCAGACTAACAAACACAAAATAGTCAATACATAAATAAATAGATGGTTATGAGGATAATATTAATGCAGTTTACTACTATTCTGTAACTTTCAAATACAGCTTGACAACTCTCAGTTAGTCGGTCGATTATATGATTCTTTCCTCTAGTCTTGTATTCATTTTTGTATTCTGGAAGCGGAACGGCTGGGAAACAGGGAATTGCTAAAGGACAGCTGAACAATTACTGAAGACAAGCAGAAGCCCAATATGGAGTTTTTATATTAGAAGGTTATTTAATGGATGCACGCATCATTCAACAACAGTGCAGTGAAGTTCAGTGAGCCATGTGAATTTTTTTTAATAAAGAAAATCATACCTCTTCAGAGAGCACCGAATCATTAAACCCATTAGACCAATTTAGACCAGTGCGCAATTTTTATGCATGTTTCCAACATTCATGAAATGATACCTTTTAGTCCCGTATTTATCTCCACGGCATGTTTGATTCTCGTTTCAAATGTTCCCGCGTGTTCCGGTTTTAACAAAACACTCTGCATCAGCATAGAGATAAATTTCAAGGTCTCCTTTTATAAATTGTATGTAAATTAATTTAATACGGTGTGAACAAGTCCACGGACACAGCATAATATAAAAAATACAGTTAGGAGTCACCGAATTTATAAAGATCACTATGATGAACGTTTTTCGATTCAGTCTTTCCTGATATATTATTAAAAGTAACACCACACACCGTGCAATATGGATCAAAAGCAGAAATTTTATTTAAACACACAAGGCCACTTATCCTTCTAAGTTTGCCCTTTTCATCTCCTGAGGGATCACAGCACATCTTTCTTCATCAGCTGTTCCCACACAATAGAGTCACCATATTTTTTCTGTGACACTGTAAATAGACTGCATCACAGGCATCCATCCATCCAACCATCATCCATCCATCCAACCATCATCCATCCATCTAACCATCATCCATCCATCCAACCATCATCCATCCATCTAACCATCATCCATCCAACCATCATCCATCCATCCAACCATCATCCATCCATCCAACCATCCATCCAACCGTCATCCAGCCATCTAACCATCATCCATCCATCCATCCAACCATCATCCATCCATCTAACCATCATCCATCTATCCATCCAACCATCATCCATCCATCCATCCATCCATTGAACCATCATCCATCCATCCAACCATCATCCATCACCACTTCCCCAGTATGGGATGGTAATATAAAGAGACTTATTTTTTAACTGATTTACTTATTCAGAAGCAAATAATTTTCAGGAATAATTGTTACAATTAAGTAATATATAAATGCTTGGTGTCTGTCTAAATAGTCTGTAAATTAACAGGAGGTAAAGTAGCACATGGTATGCATTTCACATAGCCATGCAACTTAAAGTTACTATTTGCTTTGCCTGGAGGGGGGTCACACGCTTCTACCCCTGAACAGCTTCAGTGACACACATACTATCTTAACGGGAACATTGGAGTCACTGTAGATTGATCAAACAAACCAATCAGGTGGCAGAGAAACAAAGGATGCGTTCCGCTGTACAGCCATCGCGCCATAAAACAGCAGCAATGATGACATGAAATCTACGTCCTGCGGAGACGCGTGCATTAAGCCCCGCAACCTGAATGAACAGGTGAAAAATGCAGCTCAGAATGTTTTTTTCCTTCTTTTTGAAGTTGAAATACCTTTGGTGCTGGCAAAAAAGCTGAATCCTTTTTCTCAATTATTTATATTTTTAGATTTCGACAAATTGAAGCCTTTTGAGCGATTTCAGGCGCCACCTCCCTTAATGTTTGACTCAAAGCTATTTCCAGCTGCACAATGTTCCGCTGCGTTCGGGGCTCTGAGCTCTGCCTGTCAGCTCATAATTTTGATGCACATCATTCTGAACAGGGACGAGGCCCCGTTATTGGAGGGACTCTAACAAAGAGCGGGGGGCGGGGGGGGGGCACGGGTCTGTCAGTCATTTTGATTAAGGCATCAGGAATCCCGATTCCAGTGTGGGTTCCTCAGAACAAACCATTGCTCACCACCACAAAGCCTGAGTATCTTAGCTAAGTGGTTCCCTCTGATATTCGGCTTGGCTGTGTGTACGACTCTACGGACCCCCCCCACCAACCCCCCACCCCATGCCTCCTCCCTCACTGGAGGGAAAGGCCTTCATGTCAACACTGATCTCCCAGAGAGGACAGGGTTGATGAACATGGGAGTGAGTTGTTCATGGTGAAAAAACACGGGCATACTCCCCGTGTGTGGGCCACGCGTGCATCACACTGGACATACTCCCCGTGTGTGGGCCACGCGTGCATCACACTGGACATACTCCTCGTGTGTGGGCCACGCGTGCATCACACTGGACATACTCCCCGTGTGTGGGCCACGCGTGCATCACACTGGACATACTCCCCGTGTGTGGGCCACGCGTGCATCACACTGGACATACTCCCCGTGTGTGGGCCACGCGTGCATCAGAATGGACATACTCCCCGTGTGTGGGCCACGCGTGCATCAGACTGGACATACTCCCCGTGTGTGGGCCACGCGTGCATCAGAATGGACATACTCCCCGTGTGTGGGCCACGCGTGCATCACACTGGACATACTCCCCGTGTGTGGGCCACGCGTGCATCAGACTGGACATACTCCCCGTGTGTGGGCCACGCGTGCATCAGACTGGACATACTCCCCGTGTGTGGGCCACGCGTGCATCACACTGGACATACTCCCCGTGTGTGGGCCACGCGTGCATCACACTGGACATACTCCCCGTGTGTGGGCCACGCGTGCATCACACTGGACATACTCCCCGTGTGTGGGCCACGCGTGCATCGCACTGGACATACTCCCCGTGTGTGGGCCACGCGTGCATCACACTGGACATACTCCCCGTGTGTGGGCCACGCGTGCATCACACTGGACATACTCCCCGTGTGTGGGCCACGCGTGCATCACACTGGACATACTCCCCGTGTGTGGGCCACGCGTGCATCACACTGGACATACTCCCCGTGTGTGGGCCACGCGTGCATCACACTGGACATACTCCCCGTGTGTGGGCCACGCGTGCATCAGAATGGACATACTCCCCGTGTGTGGGCCACGCGTGCATCACACTGGACATACTCCCCGTGTGTGGGCCACGCGTGCATCACACTGGACATACACATTCAATCAGGTTGCTTTTAAATGACAAACAAAATGCCTGCAAGAGACCAGTCTTGTGAAACTATTTCTGTGAACAGTCTTACCCATTATGCCTCAGAGTGCATTTCTTTTTAAAAATATCATTTTTTGCATACATGAATATTTGAAATGTCATATAAAAATCACTAAAAACATTGTAACTTTTTACACATCTGAATTTTTTATATTTCATAAATTTCCTGTGTCGTATGTAGAGGTATATTATTAAACAGACTTACTGAAACTCTAATTGTAATCTAGAAACCTATGTGAGGTACGATTCCAGCCTTTAAAGTGTCATCCGTTTATTTACATACGCCGTGAGCGACAATTGGAAATAGAAGGTTCAGCATTGTCAGACGCCTGATGAAGGAAGGCCTTGTTGGGGAGGGGAAGGCACATTACAGAAGGTTATCTGAATGACCCATGAGGTCATTCTGCTCTGGAAATAAACAGCTATATCTCCAAGGCACAGCAAATGGCATTTCTCTAAATGCGAAATTTGATGACTTTTATCCTCTGTGAAAACAGGGACACAGAGGAAAACATTGCATAAAAAAAAATGTAATCCAGGAGTGTATTACCATAATAAGCAATACAAGTACATATGTTGCTATATTTCAAAGTCCACTTAGTTAATACCAAAATTACTTACATTAACATCATTACTAAGTATATTTTAAGTCATTAGTAGCAGCTATAATTAGACAAGAATTTTCCTTAACATTAGATAAATCCATCATTTTCCTCTTTTCAGCTCAGTTTATAATTACAATGTTCTCATTACTTAAATATTTAAATTGAATCGTAGTATGTTTGCTATATGCTGTCAAGTACATAATCTTCACAAAATGCACTCAATTAATGCACATGCAGGCAAAAGGTATTTGTATTCCTGCATTGAGCCTTGAAGCACAGAAAGAAACTCTCTTCGTAATGCTACTTTCAGTTTGGAGGAAAAGCAACACAACAACCTGTGTGATATATATACAGAAAGCCAGAAGTCGATGTGAAATAGGGCAAAATACCAGAGTTCTCCAGATTTAACAGTCAAAACACTTTTATAAACAGGTCAGCACAGGCAGACCTGTTCTCTCAATTATCATGTAAGATCAGTTAAAAACGGATTTGCTTTGGAAGCACTGCCTGCTGAAAGTCATTCTCATTAAGCCGTTTATTGCATTTGGTAACAGTAAGCAAGTGTGAGGAAATAAATGAGGTTTTTCTTGGAGGTGACAGGGGAAGATGCCCCCCCCCAAGTATTCTCTGCTTTTAGGTGCAAAGTCATGCAAGGTCATCATACTGCTGGTATTTTCAACAACCACAACAGGAACAACAAAAAATCCGTACGGCAGAGGATAAATGAAAAATTTCATGCTAATGACCGAGCTCGGCATTCTACTCGGTGCTTCTGGCTTTCGGACACATGGGAGATTTCCGGAAAGATCCAGCTCCTTGGAACCGGGAGAGGAGAAACACCTGTAAACCGGAACCTGTTGCTCACAGTGTCGGGCAAATGGTGGCAACGGCACTGCGGCAGTGAGCAAAAGCTAGGAGCTCCATCTGCCCAGGTGCTGCTACACGCCATTCATCTCTGTCAAGCCACTGCCTTGGGGGGCAGGGCCCCGGACTGGCCCTTACAGGGGGCGGGGGAGACGGTGGCAGGAACGTGACGGTCCCTCCAAGTGATCAGCAGAGCTCAGCTCTCCATTACGCATGTCAACCCATCCCTCCTCGACGGCACTCTGCCCGCAGACAACAACAACCACAACAAATTTATTTTTGTATAGCGCATTATCAAAACATTACATCGTCTCAAAGCGCTTTACAGCATCCGCACCCAAAGCCCCCAGTGAGCAAGCCAAAGGCGACAGTGGCAAGGAAAAACTCCCAAGAGGGAAGAAACCTTGGGAGGGACCAGACTCAAAGGGGGAGCCCATCCTCCAAGGGCCGGCAGGGACAGTCAAATAAGAGAGATGCTAGCGGCTTCCACAGGACATCGTGTCACACAGCAAGCAGGTGAACGTTACGGAAAAGGCTTGTGAGGCCATCTCACCGTCAAGAAACACGCTTCTCACTTAAACTATGAAGAGCACAGCTTGCAGGTAATATTAATGTGCTCTTTAATACAGGAACTGCTCAGAAGACCATCATGGCTGCAATGCCAACAAATCTCAAAATTCCCACGTTTATAAGCTGAACCTAACCTGGCCATTATAGCACGCAAAAGGCATGCTAGAGCATCGTAGCATGATCTGATTTGCCAGTTGATCGTTTAGTCTTGATCAAAGATAACAATGATTCACTGTTCGCAAAGGCACATTTGCAACTATAATCTTAAAATCGATCACAATTCTCAACCAATGCTAGAGATTTGATGTGTTTTCTAATCCTTCATTCATCCATGGCCGCCTGTCACTCTTCGCTTTCCATTCCATCCTGGTTTCAGGGCACCTCTGTTTTCCACACAGGATTAATCTGGCACTTGCATTCATTTGTTTGGATTTAATGGAACTGTTGGGAATCAGTACACATTTTTTTTTAAACAGTTAAAGACCTGACAGAAGATAATCCTCTTCTCAGGATTAGGATTCTCAGTCGGCTCAGAAACAAACACATATTTACCAAACAAAAACAAATATAATCAAATACAAAACAACTGGAAAAGCAAAATTAAATCAAGGTGATGGAGCAATAAAAATCTTCACTTAAATCTATAATAAAAATTTCATGTTCATGTTTAATTGAAACAAAAGTCTACGTTTCAATACATGAGATTTTTTTTGAAGAGCAAAGAGATCATCTCAGGCATATAAGTAGCTAATACTGCAAATAAAATGAACTATTAAAGTAAAGGTAAGAAGTTAAGTTTTCAGATAAAAGACAGGGCAACACCATCTTTTGGTAAACTTTATATTAAGCTGTAAACAATAAATAATTACAAAAAAGTAAGCCATCTGATACTGTAGTCACTGTGTTTCCCACTGAAAAAACAACATTTCTTCACACCCTATAGAGTGTGGGGGTACCTTGTGATTAAAAAGGCTATAGAAGTAAAAAAATGATCACTGATTCAAGGCAGACGTGTTTATAATGCAGAGGTAACTGCTCACCAAGAAGAACACCAACGCTTCAAACACAGTCGCACTTATAGCCCGCAAGTGGAACTTTGAGAGTGGTTGACAAAAAGCCATTATGCTTGGTGAAAAATCACACACTACACTGCACAGTAAGGTTCCCAGGTCACCTGCCAGGCACCTTGGTGATAGTGTCACTGTTTGAGGGCGCTTGGCTGCATGAGGATGGATGCTACGGCACTGAAGGAGCCTTAAACTCTACAGGAGGACAGACGATCCACCCGTCGGCTGACGTAGTTATGGTCCAAAACACAAAGCAAAAGAAAAAGATTCAGTGCTGCCTGGATATCATGCTGAATGAACCTTGTATCTGGAAGAAAATGGATGCCTTTCCTGAAGGACTTTGAAACTTATTTGTAAAAAAACAAAACATTTCCACACCTCCAGGCATCCACACTAAAAAAAATTCTTTTTAAAATGCTACTAAGGGCTGTTTTACAAACCTAATCTGTCTCAGTCGCTCAATATTCAGGGCAGACTAGGAGGTTAATGTTGTACTATCTAGACATTCAATTAGGCAAAATTTGAGGAAACAGAAAAGGAAAGGAAAAGAGATTGTAAGTGCACTGCAAAAGGTTTCGCCTTACAGATAAACAATACATTTTTCTGTGCTTGTCATTTAGGGAGACATGCAAGCCTCCGGTGCCTAAATCTTAAGGCTCATTAATTGTAATATGAGCGTGATTGTGCTGCCTACATCCCTGTTGTTGTTTGCTGTGGTACTTGTGGGTCGCAGACACCCATTACAGGCAGAAAAATAACAGTTGGCTAAGGGAAATTGCTGTAATCCCATACTCCGCATGACCGATGGTGATCAAGTAACTAAACATCAGACCGCTTCCATCATTCAGCATGCGCCGTATTTGTGCAATTTCAGCTCTTATTACTGAAATGGGAAAAGAATAACTGATAAAAATACAGATCACTTTCTATATTTTACGGTACACAATAATTGATAATAGGGAAACAAAAAAAGTTTAAGGGCTGTGTTTATAGGGCTGGTTCCGAATCACGCTCTGTGGAGGAGGATTCAGTCTGCTGTTAATAAGGCCCAAGACAGACTAATGAATCGTCCAGGGTGTTGCCTGCCAGAGTTTTTGGCATTTTACACACTCAAGCTCATTTCATTTTAGCCCCCCCCCCCCCCCACACACACACACACACACACACACACACACACACACACACACAGCTATCTATATCTTTGAGGGGACCATCCATTCATTTATATGGGTATAACCCTAATCCTAACAATGACAACTCTAACCCCTACGCAGCCCTAACCTTAACACTTAATTAAGTTTATGAACTTGAATTAATACATACAACACCACTGTATATCACAATAATTATGTTTAGTTTGCTTAGCTGTAAAATACAAGAACATATAACAGTGAAAAGGAAAGTTAATTGAGGTCAATAACCAAACTCTGACATTTGTGATCTTGTTGGAAAATGGAAAGTCGGACTTACTGGGCTTACTGTTACACTGTGCTAGATAATCCTCGATGGAAGATGCACGGATGGTGCTCATGAAATTAACCCGCTCTTGTTTTATCTGGGTCTTCTGAAGGCTAAAGACATCAGGGGCCTTTTTGAAAATTTATCCGAATAAACTAGTGGATGGTATTAAGCTGCGGCTGGTTCATGCTATGGTTAGGACACGTGGCATTAAGACTCTGCCTGTTAACAGGCAGCCGTGCCCAGGCATACAAATTTGTCGCTGAAGCCTTGAAAATATACAGAGACCGAGCCCAGTAATGAGGAGAATGCATTTATTAAGCGTTACATCTGCAGGTACCTGACCTGCCTTCTTGAGTTGCAATTACTTCCTGCCTGTCCCATTGCTGTAATTAAGTTAGGCATGAGGCAGAACCTCCGGATCACATCTCCCGCATTACCACTGCCAAACAGGCCCAATAACGGAGGGGGTTTATACTCACCACACCCTCCCGTATGCCGCATACGGGAAACCTGCGTTTCTACTCACTTACGGCAATTTGTACTATTTCTATTTCCTTCTTTCCTCCTTATTGACTGATAATCTATAGTTTAGGGCAAAGACGAGCTGGGAAAACAGAATCTCCCCCAGACATTGTGCACTGTTCTCAGAGGCACCCCCAACCAAAGAACGTCACAAAAGCGTTGCATCTTTAATGCAGAACCATCTGATTTAGGTGCATATATACCAACCGTAATTAAAAAAAATCTCTATTTATTTGGCAAACAATATTCTGTTTTCATCCATCCATCCATTTTCCAAACCGCTTATCCTACTGGGTCGCGGGGTATTCTGTTTTCAGTATATTCCTTTTGGTCACTGGGTGCTTGCTTGCACTGTGTGCACTGTCTTTGCGCTTTGTCTTTGTCTTGCACTAGACGTTTGTATTATGTGCATTTTATGCACCTTGCTGCTTTACACACGAATTTCGTCCACGGATCAATAGCGGATATCTTATTTTACCTCATCGCGCAGGACCCCAGACGTCCTCCAGTAAAGACTGACAGGGTAGCGATCGGAAGGGACGGCGCGCGTCGGCGGAGGCACGTGCGGCGCTAAGCACCGCGCGCGGGGCTGATGGCTCCGCCAGACAGCGAGCGCTGGCTTGTTTATGGCGGATTTGCGCCCAAAGAGACCCGTCGTTCTCATGATATACGCGGCATCCCTCTGTCAAAGTAGAGGAAAACACCAGCAGAAAATCGGGGCTTAACTCATACCGCAGGCACTCAGCAGATGACCTGTCCCTCCCACAGAATAGGGCTCCGTTATAAATTATCATCATGGCCGAAATCATGGGACACATTCTTCACGTTTATGTAACTTCGTATAAAATGGGATTCGCAGGGCGTAAACAAGACAACATATTTATACCATCCAAGTAGCCTTTCTTTAAAAAAAAAAAATCAGTTAAATGTTAATGTGTTCCTGACAGACCAAAATCCTTATATTCGAATGCATTTTATATGCATATTAATGTTCAAAAAAATCAATTTCTTCCAAAATAACATTTTTATGGCAATTCCAGACTCGGAACTGGAAATTATCCTCGGAGCAATGGATGACTGAAGGATCACAGGCTCTCAGAAAAGGCAGTTTTTTTTTCCAGACAACGAACTGTGATAAAGTAGATTCTCATATTTCAGTTGAAGACCTTATCCAGGGTCCTGACTCATATTGGTCATTAAATATCCAAAGGCTTATCTGAAAGAGTAGATACAATAAACCCATTGCCCCAGCAAAATCTCCACGGGGGCTGTAATCACCACCGAGCTGAATCGATGCCAAACGCTCTGCGTCACATAAGTTGTTGGTTCTCTATGTTGGTATGTGAAATGGCTTATTTTCTCTGTGTACCTTTAACGGGACGGTCCAGAGGCATTGAGAGGAGGTGGGGAATATCAGGAAACCACTGCAGGAATCCAGGACAGGAAAGTTGGGCTACTTCTCTGTAGCATTAGTGTACCTAGCAGCTGGGGTCTGCAACACATTTATAATGATAGCTGAAGATCGCCCTGGTGCCTGGGCCAAACTTATAAAGGCGAATATTTTAATCTGCTATTCTGAAATTTAATTCTATATATGCCAACAAACAAACACAAGAGAAATGGCTGAGATATATACAGGTGTGTATGAGTGTTGTTGTAGTTGACTATTTATTTATTAATTTTACTGCTTTGGCTTAGGGTGGAAAGTGTTCACGCAGAGAAGGGACGTCCTGTGGGTGACGTCGTTTGTGGACCTCCCGCTCCTGAAGGGTCACCCCCTACCTGCAAACACCCCCGGCAGAAGAGTCACTCTGCTGTGACTAAAAATAAGTGGATACAAGTGGAACTGAGGCCATCATTACAGAAGTGCCACCTCGCGACTCAGGTTTTCACACCACGCCAAACCTCCATGCTCGATGTTAGTGCTGTAGCAGACACTCTGGCTGAATAAATTACCCTTGATAACATCGATCTGGCATCAGATACGCCCTTGCTGGGGCCACATCCCCACGCAGCCCAGGAGAGTGACGCGACAGCCTCATTATGCGGAGTAGCATTACTCACGCACCACCCAAACATGTTCTCCTGTGCTTCTAATGCGCTGTCTCTCTCCATTGATTTCAGTTGCTCATGCGTTCCATTAACTTATTAAAATTCACACTGCAGGCCAAATGGGTGGAACGGATCTGGAGCTGGCAGATGTTTCCCCCACAAAGAAAGTTCACTCTGTCTTTCGCCTACCGCGGAATTAACCTCACAGCTCGTTAGGAAAGCTGAGAGTGTCGCAAAGCAACACCTTTTTCGTATGACTAATAATCAGGCCTTTGTGCTGGAAGATAAATGAAAGCAACACCGTGACAACCAGCGCAGTGCCGCTGCTCGTGGAGCCGCCCTCCGCTTGGCGGTTAAGGACGTAACCTGAAAAAGGTTATTTGGAAACCCACTGCAATGTAATCAGTGCCTCGGCCTCAGTCTCTGCAGCAGCTCCTCAGGCTGCGTAAAGATATCCAGCCATGTTAAAGGGTAAAAGTGTGAAGATCCTTCAGAAAAATCTATGGGCTAAGCAAATAAATGCAGGCCGGGACCGAGTCGCGAGGCACCTGGGAATACTTTCCCTGCATTTTCATCTTCCCTGGTTGATTGCAGCAAAATGTAATGTTATTGACTCACTTTAGTACGTTTTGGAACCTTGCAGTTATGGTTGCTCTGAGATGTCGGTCGAGGAAAAAGGATGTTGCTGCAGTCTGCCTCTGGATATAGGCTGATCTGCGAAGAAGCCCGAATTCAGTACCACGGACAGCAGAGTGAGGAGGCAGGTGACAGCAGTACCCGTCCTCAGCAGAAAAGAACTCTTCTCCGTGCAGCATGTAGAACAAGCCACAACTCTCACTCTGTGGTCTGGCACTCAAATGAAGACCTCAGTCAGACTGATGTGACCCACAGCACAGTAGAGTGGAGCCCCAAAGAACGAAAAGGCTTCTCCAACATACAAGAGCAGCTTATGGACCTGGTTATGGATCTCACTGCGTGTCACTGCGTGTCACTGTGTCCACGTCATGATTTCTCTTCAGCTCATCTGACACCTTCAAGCTAATAGGCTTTGTGTCCAGACCTTCTATAAGAATCCCAGGTACACAGAGCATCTCTCGGCCCCAGAATGTGTTACTAGTGTGCTATGAGCAGAATTAAATTGCAGCCCTGCTAACAGTAATGAAAAAGACAAAATAATTACTACCATCATATAATTTGTATCATAGTGTTCAGTGATCGCCATGGCAAAGGCAATCACCGTGCAGATAAATACACTGTGAGCAGCACCATATGCCCGCTTACACGATTAGGCAAATAAAACCCAAGGTACTGTTTGGAATGATTTCCCAGTAGCAGAAGAACGGCGGCATTCATTTATCGTTGGGTTCCACATTATCAGCATTTACAGACAGGAGTGGAAGAACGAACGGCAGCATATCGCAGCATCAGTTCCCCACCTTCCATTTCACCTCCAGAACATCTTGCGTAACAGTGTCCTGTGGGATCTATCTGGAATGATGAACATCCTACTTAAACAACCAACTTAAATCAATCCAAACTAGATGCCTAATTCCCAAGCCCTGCTCAACCATATGTCACACGCCCCCAAGCCTAAGACTTGGATAACTTTGGAATGACCCCAAAAACCATCATTGGCTTTGACATTAATAAGTGTGTGTGTGTGTGTGTGTGTCTATGTGGGTCTCTCTGTGTGTGCGCGCATGTGTGTGTGAGCATGTGTCTGTGTGGGTGTGCATGTGTATGCGCGTGTGTGTGTGTGTGTGTGAGCTTTTGTGTGTGTGTGTGTGCATTTGGGGACCAAAATGCAATAAAGGAACTAAAAATGCCAAAAGTCTTGTATTTTCTTTGGTTACTTATAGTTAAGGTTAAATCAGGGTAGTAGAAGTGTAATGGTACATGTATTTGTACTGAATATTTTCAGTACTGGTCTTTCTGTTCGGTACGCAAATGTACCGGACAAATGCAGAAAAGAGGAACCTTTGTGTGTTTGTGTGTTTCCCTTGAGCGACATTCAGTGGGTGGACGAAGATGCACTAATACACACGCCTGCATATTTACGTCTGACACAGATAACCAGCATTAACAGTACAGGTACTGTTCATTTTCTAGATGTGTGCCTTAATGGGTATTTATTTTATTTTTATTTACTTGAGAGAAGTTGAGTTGAGATAAGTAATATTACTTTTTTATTAGTAGGTTGCAGCAGTATTTTTTTATTTAAGAAAGACAGTCATACTTTGTTCAGTAAACCACTGAA
The DNA here is from genome assembly GCF_023856365.1 of Brienomyrus brachyistius. Taxonomy (NCBI): domain Eukaryota; kingdom Metazoa; phylum Chordata; class Actinopteri; order Osteoglossiformes; family Mormyridae; genus Brienomyrus; species Brienomyrus brachyistius. Next base: position 25,955,737 of record NC_064548.1, read on the forward strand.
GGAAAAAAGAAGCAATTTATGTTTTGGATCTTTTACCTCCACTGTACTGAAAACGAACCGAACTGTGACTTCAATCAAGATACATACCTACTAGGTAGGGTTAGGGGATAAGGGTTAGGGTTAGGGTTAGGGGTGCTGTGATTGGGATTAGGGTTTTCCCCATTTAGATAGGTACGCCAACGTGTGTGTGAGTGTGTGTTTATATATATATATATATATATATTTATGTGAGTGTTTGTACAGCAAGGTCTTACAATCCAACCGGAGCCCATCAGCTGCTAGCTGAAGGACGATGGATTCTGAGCCTGTCCTCTGATCTTCAAAGCGATTGCCAGGATGTGCTCACCCATAGGGGCCATTTTTTACGAGAAACAAAGAAAACAGGAATCAAAACATCTGCAACCATAACAGTACATGCCGGTAAACAAAGAATATAGCAACATGCCAACTATTAATTAATACTACCTTTAAACGGCATCATGCGTTGTACACTGTAACATACAGTAGGTACATAGAACACTGCTAGGCGGGGGGGGGGGGTCTACACATCCTGGGGTGAGTCAGGTGATGAGAGCAGACATTCACTTCACCTTAATTACCAATCTGATAACAATAATTATTTTTCCCCTCTCAGCCACAAAGCAGACAATCAGACCTCATGCCAGGACTCAGTCAGGCAGTTTAGTTTTCTGGTGTGTTTCCCTTGTGCTGATGCCAAAACGCCGTCCTGTTTTCATTCCTCCCCACTGCTGTGTTCCACCCGGATCCGCTGCCATCCCCCCAGCCCGTGTCTCGTCCCTTCCTGCCCTCACTGGCTCATACAGGATCCCTCTATCGTCAGACCAGGGGCGAGCCTCACACTCACAGCCAAAGGCAAACTCTAAGTACCTTACAGCCGCTGCAAATGATGCTGTCAACGGCATATTATAAGCTACTGTTTTGCTTATTTTAACATCCATCTCGTTTCAACATCTAAGGATCGTAAAAGCCAAATATACTGCATTACCCCAAGTGAAAATTAATTATGTCACAACGGAATGAGTTTTCGGGAGTAATTACGAAGAATATAATAACATTCAAGATAGCATGCATTTTAACTCCAGTCTTTTTTCCTCAATAATTGTTCCTTTGATACAACTTTGCTGTAACAGTCAGCACCTGAAGCGTGAAAAGATACTCAGAAGAGGAGCTGAAACAACCGAATCCACTTAAAATGTTTCTAGGCTAACTAGTGTAATGACTTTAAGATTGACAAAACATAAAATAGAATTTAGACAGAAGCAATGGCAGAGGACTATTAAGATAACAGTGCTGAGGCCTTGCGCTTCATAAGCTTCCTCAATTCACCTTTAGAGAGAAAAGAGGAGAGAGATAACTTTGGACTAATTTAAATGATGGTCCACTGCATCTTAGGCACGAGAGCTACGGCCAGTGAGAATTGAAATGGCATTTCTGCTCATCATCCTGCGAGGCATCGCACCGCAGGCCCAAGGTGCATCGCGCATTATACCGCAGCTCTCCGCCGTCCTGTAATTCAAGGCTCGTTATTGTAAACCGGTGGCCTCGCGAGTCATTTCAGATACCCAGTGAAACCTCGTTGAGCGTTAATTAGAAGTTAGACTCCGCCGGCAGACTCGGCACGAGCGTATCGTAAGGAGCCGTCGACCAAGGCTTCAGACGTTAGCTAACCTGCCGGATGCATTCAGCAGCTGGTCATGAGGGCCATTAAAATGTTACAGTCCTAATACCTGTGAGGCTTTGGGAGCTTTCATGCACACAGAATACATGCAACTGCTGTATTAAAAGGGCCAATGTACAGTCATGGAATAATAGAAGATAAAACTCTGCCAGACAGCAGAGAGAACGAAAACAAAGGGAAAACAGAAGCGTGTCAAAAAAAACAAGCCCAGAAAGATAATTGGTATATTTATAATCAATCCTTGTCACCTAACACAGTCTTACCCAGAAAATCATGCAGTCTTTCATATGCTTATTCACACACACACACACACACACACATGCACAATTCTGGCATTTTTGTGGGGAATTTTGAGGCAATTAATGATTTCAAACCTCATTCCAACAAAATTCAAAAATAGATCAACCGTGACATTTCTAATCATTTTTTAATGAAGCTGTGAAAAGGCATTTTTCTTTCATCGGGATGTCCGTACGATGTCTGTGTTTTGTCTCTATTTTTTTTTATTTAAACCGTGTCCCTGCAAAGGCAGTCAAAACGGGACACAGTCCAGGCCTCCGGGCCTCTAGAAGACCTTTAAGCGTCACACCTGAGATCCGTCATTAGCCCCGGGTGATGGGGCTGCACCGCGCGAGCTGCCACCGGCTGCACCCGTCCCCAACTCCTTCCTAATGGAGCCTGATCTCGCCTGGCTTCAACTCCAGGCAAAGGAGAGAGGGAAAAAGATGACCGCGGGAAGAGCAGAGCAGCTGTCGTCAGCGTTTGATAAAGGCTAGGGCCCTGCGCGCCTGGAGAACCGCGCCACTCCCGCCCCACTAACAGGAGCGCTGGCAGAGGAAGGCAGGTAGCAGCTGGTGGAGAGTCTGAGCCAGAAAGACCCCCCAAGGCCTTCACTAATCATTATCTTTCGCTCGTCATTTATGGCCTACTTTCGGGGGGGGGGGGGGGCGAGGGGGGTGCTTGCTTTCATTAGCAGGAGAGTATAGCGATAACGGAACCTCTGGTGCCCCCCCCCCCCCCCCCCCAAACTCGGCGCCGCCGGCTTGGGAGAGACAGCCACAGTGACAGTGCCCGTGTGCTCCGCGGTAATAAAGAGCAGCCTCTCTGCGGACGACTTCTGCAGGCGCTTACAAAAGGAGACGTGAGAGGCGTGCTGTCAGTCCTGCTCTGTCAATAACAGTAAAACCAGAGACGTGCAATTGAAGCAGCAATAAGCAGGGAGACACTTAATGCTTCTGTTCCAGCAAACGTCCCGCATTGAGAATAAAATCTTGGGTATACGAGTGTTATCATTACTTATTATGGTTTTTACAGCAAAATCTGTGGCATTTTATAGAAGGTTAGAGACAGAGCAGAAAAATAGATTGTTTAGCAAATGAGTGAAAGCATCGATCCGTCTTCAAAGCGTTTGTCCTGGTCTGGGTCTCAGGATGAGTGAAAAATGTCCATAATAACAGAACTCAACTAAGTGACCCAGCTGTTGGAATTATAATAGAAGATAAGTGCTGGATTTCAGTGCCTCATTATGGCCAATGCAGTTTTGCAAAGTGCCACAAGACAGCAGCCTGTTCTCCTGCATTTTCTTGGTGACCCATGTGATATTCTCTTTAAGATACATATTTTCTACCCAATTCTACTGAAAACACATGCAATAATTTACAAGAAAGGATGCAGTAATCCTGTGCGTGTACATATGGCGCGCTTCATCCGTCAGGAGTTTCTAAAAGTCTCGCAGAGAATAGAGCAGGACAGCCACATCCAGGACAATCGCTGATCTACTATCAGATTATCCACCCCCCACCACACCCCCAGCCCCCCATTCAGTCACTCATTTGATTCCACTCTATTTTCTTCTTCAGTTTCAGAAATCATTCATTTCTCCAGGGAAACTGGAGACTAATGGCTGAGTTGGACTGACTTCCGGAAAAAGCGGAGTCTGACCATTTTTGTGGTTCCCATATTAACTTCTGCGGTTCCCGGGTTAATGTACTTGCTAATGTCAATCTCAGGTTAAATACATTTGGTCCAGAATAGCTAATAAAATTCTTAAAATTGTGTTCTTAAAAAAAAGTATTACCAAGGCAGAATGAAAACCATAAAACTTGCGTTAGTTAACGTCACAGAAAAGTCAGTCTTAATTAACTATATATTCCATTATATGAAAATAAAACTGAGACAGCAGCCAATGAATAGTATCTCTAAATGAACTGGGGAATATATTATTGTATGCATATAATAATATTATTCAAATTTAACAAAATTTCATAATACGATGGCTTCTGCTACCATTCTGCTTCTGTTGAATCCAATTCCAAACTTTCAGTAATTTTCCAACTTAACTAATAAGTTTTAATAAACTCTGTAGCCAGCATCTGCCCAAAGATGTGTGCATGCCCAGCCTGAAAAATATTTTGTGCAGCATTTCGAACGAAATGCAATTAACGAGCTTGTTTGACCATGTGAGAGCAAACGCACACTTCCAGCACCCGGCACCCATCGCTTCCAGGAACCTTCAACACTGTAACATTTGTTGGATGTTTTACAATTGAACAGCGAAATGTAAGTGGCGATGTGGAAGTTAATTTCTTTCATTTTCTTTTGAACGGAAATGAAAAGAAACACTGAAAAATAATGTAGAAATTAAAAGGGGAAGCAATCTCCTTTTGGGTGGCTTGAAAAGGAAAATTCACATTTATTACATCTTACAGCAACAGGCCCACCATGACCTAGACAGAATAAACAGGTGGATGGATGGAACGCTGTGGCTTATTCCGTTCACTGCAGAGCTAAGCTATCTCTGTAACACCACTAAACCAAAAGACAATAAAGACCTGCTGCATCGTCACTCCACTAATGGTTTAGGTAAAGGTGCAGGTTCCCCTCAGGTCTAGTAATGACAAAATATATGTTGGTACTCTTCTAGATATCGTTTTTTGTAACAGATAATTAATATGCAATTAGAGAATGTGCATATAAATGCATTGTACATGTACAGGAGTCCAGAGAAGCGCAATTGTGCTGCTCGTTAACTGTGACTGCGGAACCATAAACATCTGTACGCAACAGGAAAATAACGTGCTTGATGAAATTAGGCACCAGTTTCCAGAAATAGGTAAACAGTACAAAACAAACGCGCAATTACCATGGAAACGTTTTAAGTTGCCCAGGTGTAAAAGTTGTAGCTTTTGCTTGGCATATTGTGATGGCATAAGAGGCTTCAAATTGTGAAAGCTTGACACGATTCAGGTCACCTAGGTGCCTTAGAATGTGTCAGGAGTAACCCAATTAAAACGTGTCTCAGAGACAGAGAGACTGCAGCTTAAATACGGGAGCGAATATGCATGCGACAGTAGACGTTAATCTCATGGTGGGCTTGACCGCAAAGGTGGTAATGTTAATAATGCATGACCTAGTGACGTTTTGCAGAGCTAACAGCCAGTAGATGTTACGTTTTTCCACTATAATTTCACCCGAGTTTAAAATGACAAAGATGCGAAGGAGGGAGATTCAGACTCTAGTCAAGAGGCAGTGATGTTCTCACCAATGGCACAAAGTAAAGGTGTTAATTTCATTTTAAAATCTGTGTGTTTTTCATTCCCGGCCCTCGAAACAAAGACTGTGTTCGGATTCAACTTTGATAAATCAATATAATTTAACATAACAGGGAAGAGAAAATTAGCGATGGATCTGAGAATGTAAGCAGAAATGTCAGCTGTTTGTGTTGGATATTTCGTAATGTGCCATGAGGTGATTATACACTTAATTTAAATAATCATGAGCGGAAATAAAGACACGGTTTCCTTTATTCACATTCTGAGCAAATTCAATTCACACACACACACACACACACACACACACACACGCACATGTTGGGTAAACATATCTTTATGGGTGCCGCTCATTCATTTCTATGGAAAAAATGCTAACGCTAACTATGACAACCTTAACCCCACCCAGCACCTTAAGTAACTAAACGAAATACAAGAATTTTTAGCTTTTTCACTGCAGTCACGGATTTTTATTAAAAATTGAGTTTGAAAACAGGTATTCATCACGTTGTGGGGACATTGTGTCCCCATAAGGTATGGTATACCTGCTCACACACACACACACACACACACAAAAGCTGATTGCAGTCATGGTCCCGGGTAGGGGCCTGGAGTCTGTCCCAGGCAGCAGAGACGAACCCTGGCTGGGATGCCCATCCATCACTGGGCACACACACACCGTGGGCTATTTAGAGGTACCAATTAGCCTAACTGCATGTCTTCTGACTGTAGGAGGAAACCCACCAAAGACAGGGAGAACCTGCCAAGGCAAGATCTGAACCTCCACCCCCTCCCCCAGCGGCACGAGGTAACACTGCCTTCCACTGAGTCACCATGTGGCCCCCACAACAAATTCTTTATTTATAAATAGTTTTCAGACTAGGTATTTCTCCACATTTAAATTTGGGCACTGTAGATTATTTCCATTTTATATAAGGCTCCCAAATTGGACGCAGGGTCTCCCCTTACACTGTACAGGGGTTTCCTAGAACTGGAGAAGCAATGGAAGCCAGTAATGGCCCATTAACAGGTTGACGGTCGCCACTGCTTTTATTTGCTCTACAGTTTGAGAGGTCAGCAATAATATTTTTTTCTCAGTGGTTTTCTGGCCAGAGACTCATGCATCTGACATGACCCACAGCAAGCTAAGCTAAACCCGCTGTCGTTCATTTGACGTTCTCTTACTTGGAATGATTTACTTGGGCTTAAGAAAATGTTGACTGATAAGTACATTTTCATGTCAAAACTGTTGTCAGAAAAAAAATTCTATAGAAAATATCTTGAGTGAGTTCTAGCATTAAAGACACAACTTGAACTACTGACATTCTGATTTCATAAATATAATTTCTAAGTTGCTATTTTGCTTATAAATATGAATGCCTGCCATCACCACAGATTACTTTTATAGTTTAATGTTACACACTTAGATGAGATTTAGGCAGACATGTCGGCTCAGGTCTCCATGGTTGTTGGTTTAAATCCCATCTCCACAACCTGTGTATACAGTCTATGTGACATACAGTCTATGTCGTGATGGGATTCTGGTGTCTGCCTGCAGTCCAAAGTTCGGCTAACTGGTATGTGAGTTGATTGTAGAGTATGATAGTGGGCCTGCAGTGGACTGGCATCCTGTCCTGGGTGTACCCCTGCCCTGTGCCCAGCGATGGGCTGGCATCTGACCCAGGGTGTACCCCTGCCCTGTGCCCAGCGATGGACTGGCATCCTGTCCTGGGTGTACCCTGCCCTGTGCCCAGCGATGGACTGGAATCTGACCCAGGGTGTACCCCTACCCTGTGCCCAGCGATGGACTGGCATCCTGTCCTGGGTGTACCCCTGCCCTGTGCCCAGCGATGGGCTGGCATTTGACCCAGGGTGTACCCCTGCCCTGTGCCCAGCGATGGACTGGCATCCTGTCCTGGGTGTACCCCTGCCCTGTGCCCAGCGATGGGCTGGCATTTGACCCAGGGTGTACCCCTGCCCTGTGCCCAGCGATGGGCTGGCATCTGACCCAGGGTGTACCCTGCCCTATGCCCAGCGATGGGCTGGCATATCTGACCCAGGGTGTACCCTGCCCTATGCCCTATGCTATCTGGGACAGACGCCAGGTCCCTGATGGCAGATGGATGAATGAGAGCTGTGTCTGTGTAAAGGGAGGCAGCTGCGAGAGAATAATACCAGGCGCCCGTCTCCCGTCTAGAGCCTACAAACGCACGGAAGGTGAGCTGCTCTACCTGTTTGCCGAGTGCCGGCATTTGTCAGCAAATCATCGTACATGCTCTCCCATCAACAGTACAGCATATCGCATAAGCAGGTTGGGAGGGAGACACATCTGCATATGCAAACTGACATTTTCCCAGACCCCCAGAGGAGAAGGAGTAGGAGGAAAAAAAAAAACACCATCCCAGAAATAAAAAAAGGCAGCACATCAGATGGAAAATTCACACGCCATTAAATTTTTAAAGCCAACGGGAGTATGAGGACAAACGTAAATGAATGTAGAAAGAATATCCGTCCGCTTTCCACCACCATGCATATGAAAGGAGAATAATATTTAAACAATGATATTGGCTTTAAGCCCAACTGGAGCAGAAAGTAATCCTGAAACGACTCCCACTTCACAAAAGGTGGAAGAGGCCGGGAAGCGGAATATGGGGGCGCGGACAGCTCACATGATGAGAGAATCAGATTATGCAGCATCGTTTCAGGGGTGAAAAAATGATGCATAACTTTGAAAATGCTTTGACATATTTATTTAATATATAGCCACATAGGATATGAAATAGTAACAGCATTGGAAATGCGAGTTATTTTTTATAGAGTACTCTGTACTTCCAATTTAAACGCCATTACAGCAAACTGCCAGGTGCGGTTCCTCATAAAAGCATCAGGCAGGTGCTGATCTACTAATGCCCTTGACCACAGACGAGGTTTTGAGGTTTATAAAACAGTTGCCCATTTTTCTTCTCTCTTCTCTCTCTCTCTCCCCTGGGCTGTAGCAAAAAAAAAAAAAAACGTACAAAGGAGAAGGTACTGTATAAGAATGGGGAATGAATGATGAATTCCTTGATTTAGACATCCTGGAATTCACAAAACCAGCATAAATACTGCTATATTAGCATTTAAAAGTATTTTGGTTTAAATTTTAAAAAGACGCACGAATAATTTAGAATTTGTCACCCCAGATTTCAGCTTTCCAAAGCCTGCAGATGTTTCTTTAGTCTCAGGTCTCCGAGCAACATTCATCTGACTTTCTTCCTTGTGTGCATTTCCATAGTTAAATGAGGCACATTGCACAGCTATACGCCATGGAATACTGACATCCCGACTTAGGCTTTCTGAATGATTCTGACCTGCAGAATGTATTTGCTAGAAATCCCTCGGACTTTCAGTGCAACCTGATTAAACCGCACATTGCACCTTAACATTCTGTCACAGCTGTACTCATGAATCCATGAGTGTGTCTTTTCTCTCCAGGGTGTGTTATATGTTCCGGGCATGTGGATGGGAAGGGCAGAGAACAGCTGCAATCTCCTGGAAGTGGACACCTGAGTTTGTGTAGTTTTTTTTTATACAATCGACACTCAAACCCCGCCAACACTCAAGGTGAACTCTCTGTAATGGAATGTCATTCATTCACAGGACAGGCCCTAGAGTCATCATTCTTAGGATGGATAAACAGCTCGAGAGTGGATGGATGGATGGATGGATGGATGGATGGATGGATGGATGGATGGACATTTTGTATATCTACAGCTGCACACCTACACTTTTTGAGCTTATGAAATTCCTTTCTGCTCCCTTTGATCGACCTTGATTTGCCCATTATTCACTGCACTTCAGCTCCAGCCTGGACTCAGAGTTTCACACCGTTACACTGGCTATTGTTTGGTTTTTGTCACTGAAACGTCCACTAGACACCCATCTGTACAAACTCAGCGAGTTCTTGTTTTTTAACCATGATGGCCCAGATGTGCACTTCAAAACATCTGCATATTCATCACACCAGAAGCAAACAAGGTTCACACGCTCCTATATAAAACTATACCTTAATGAAGATGGTCAATCTGGTGGATTGCAGTGAATTAAGAGACCTGTAAACTGGCATGGAGGTGCCAAAGAAGAGTAGGTGGACCTCAGCGATTATACTGCACAAATCTACATGAATTTACTGTTGATCTAAGATTAGCTCTGCATACAGTTAAAATTAGGATTATTAATGCAGGGCCGGGGAAAGTGATCTTGGACCAGCAGAGCAGTATCACACTGACTCTTCAGAGCAGACATTTCCTCATGCTTGCCAGAATACATTTAAAACATATCCATATCCAAGTGTACGCTTAAGCAATGACTGACAATGACCTAATATGATAATGATGTGGTCTTTGTTCCCTTGTTGCCGAAGCTGCTTGCAGCATATCGAGAGGTACGCTTGGAGCAAACGGAAAGGTCCCTGCGACCAGTGGGATATGTGTGAAGTTCAGCCTACTTCTTTACGCATGAAGATCCATCTCCCAAAGCAGCGTTTTTATTGGAGGGATGGAAGACAAAACACCGGCAGAGTCCTCGTCGGATTCGGCTTTCTGATAACAGCTGTGGACTCGCGGGTTTCCTGGCTCCCCGATCTGTCGCAGTTTGTTAATTTGCCATGAAGCACTGCTTCACTGGACTCAGCGAGATGCCGGAGTGTTGTTCTGCGGGTCGAGGGAGGGGGGGGGGAGGTGTAGTGTTTCTGCCCAAAGTAGGGAGGGAAGGGTCTGTTGAAAAAGCTCGTCATGCAGTAATTCGGCTTTCGTGGCCATGCTTAATGGGGAGAAGATGTAGGTAGCATTCGAATGGATCCATTTTGGCAGAGAGACGGACCAGAAGATCCAGCCCCAGTCCACTACAGATGCCTCCCGCGCGCCTCTGCTCCAGGAACCAATATTTACCACTCTGGCCTGTCATTACAGTTAATCTCCCCTCTTTGATAAAGCACAGCTCTGCTCCCCACCCTTTTTGGACACTACAGTGCTGGAAAATGAGACACGCAAGGTTTGTGCTTTGACTCATCTTATGTCTGGCCACAGAAACATCAGGCCCTCCTGTGTGGGTGTGCGTGGATCAGCAGTTCACCACATGATGCCCATGATCAGCAGGTTGTATGTTCAAATCCCAGGGCTGGCAGAGAAACGTCACCATTGGCCTCTTAACAAAGGCCCTTAACCCCAATTGTTCCAGGGGCCGTCTGAACCTGCTTTCAATTGCATGTCACTTGTATAAATACATTTTGCTAACCATGTAAAGTCCTATTAGCTATAGCTGCTAAAACATGAGAGCGCTAGATGCCTTTCTGTAAAACCCCCTCACACCCAAACCCTCCGCTCTCCTGACACTGTTTAATGGCTCCAGAAACTAACAGCGAGGAGGCAGCACAGAGGGTGAGGCGCGTTTCTGCCTTACGGCGCACGTTCCCCTGCGAATCCGCCTTAATCGAGCGCCCTCGGCCCCCGCACTTACTGAAAGGCAGGCTGGGATCCGGGCGCCTGCCGGCACAGGTGCGGTTCCCCGGCTCAGGGTTCTGCATGATTGCAGGTGGGTCTGCATGCAATAACCTCCTTGACAGTTGGTCCCAGTTCTCAGCCACAGGAGCCGGAGCTATTCTGCTCGGCCAGAAGCCCAGTAGGTCTGCAGCCTGACAGGCCTGCTCTGCTAGCGCTCTCACCGGCATGTTCCAGCAGGCCGCTGACAGCCTCTTAGCAGGTCTACCCGCCCCTGCGGGCTGGACGCAGAGGCCCCGCTTGGCCAAAAGTACTTCTTTGCCCGGGTTTAATACAGCATTTCTGTCGATACCACAACCCCGAAAGCCGACTTACGGTGCAGACCCAGTCCTTAGATATGAACCTGTCTGATCCTCAGATAAAGACCAGTTAAACACATTTGATGAATGCTAAAGCTAGAGAAAGTCAGAATGCATGCCAACGTATCAAAAAAGCATCCAATGAAACATGAAAAACACCCACAACCGTAATGAAATTAGTTGAGAAAAGGAGTATTTGAAATTGAACCTTAAGACAGTATGAAAACAACACTGCGAGTCCGCACTTCCAGCAGGGACCAGACGCGAGTCATGGAATCTCCTAAAGGATCGAAAGAGACAATAAACCATCCTTACCTCTAGAGTGAAACTGAATGGTCTGAACAGGACTTATTAACATCTACACCCAAGGAGCAGCAGAGAAAAGGTGGGCAGTTTAAATAGAGCAAAACTGTCTTTATACCCATTTGCCTTCCTGCTTCCAGTTCCGACCCAGTCCAAAATGTCTATCCTTCCCACTAATAACCTGGGCAAATTGGATTCTCCCAAAGCTGTCAAAATAATCAACTTATGCAAATCAAAGTATTCTGGCTGTAATTAATACCACTTTGTTTTATTAATTTTGAGCATGATATGATCAGGAGGGCAGAGGTGGGATTGGATTGAAAGATAAATATTCATGTAACTGTCGAGTCTGGAGCCTGTACGATGCCTCACTTTCTGAGATGCCAGTGCTAATTAGGTAAAAGCGGAGTGCATTCCGCAACAGTCCTCCCGAGGCAACAACTACTTTCTGAAGTATTTATGTAAAGGTTATTTGAAGGCATTAAAACCCCAATTATGTATTATAGAGACTGAATTTTAAAAAGGCCTACACCCAGAATTGTTCAATAGGCAAAACAACATGTACACTTGGCTTTCATTTTGTGTTTCTTTTCATTTTCTGTTTGTCTAGCGACTCAGTATGTGCATGCTGTCCTGTAAAGGGCCTCTCGATGTATGCTACCTTTCATTTTCGGTTTGTCTAGCGACTCTCAGTATGTACATGCTGTCCCGTAAAGGGCCTCTCGATGTATGCTACCTTACATTTTCGGTTTGTCTAGCGACTCTGAGTATGTACATGCTGTCCCGCAAAGGGTCTCTCAGGGTATGCCACCTTTCATTTTCTGTTTGTCTAGCGACTCTCAGTATGTACATGCTGTCCCGTAAAGGGCCTCTCGATGTATGCTACCTTTCATTTTCAATTTGTCTAGCGACTCTCAGTATGTACATGCTGTCCCGTAAAGGGCCTCTCGATGTATGCTACCTTTCATTTTCGGTTTGTCTAGCGACTCTCAGTATGTACATGCTGTCCCGTAAAGGGCCTCTCGATGTATGCTACCTTTCATTTTCGGTTTGTCTAGCGACTCTCAGTATGTACATGCTGTCCCGTAAAGGGCCTCTCGATGTATGCTACCTTTCATTTTCAATTTGTCTAGCGACTCTCAGTATGTACATGCTGTCCCGTAAAGGGCCTCTCTATGTATGCTACCTTTCATTTTCGGTTTGTCTAGCGACTCTCAGTATGTACATGCTGTCCCGTAAAGGGCCTCTCGATGTATGCTACCTTTCATTTTCGGTTTGTCTAGCGACTCTCAGTATGTACATGCTGTCCCGCAAAGGGTCTCTCGGGGTATGCCACCTTTCATTTTCGGTTTGTCTAGCGACTCTCCGTATGTATATGCTGTCCCGCAAAGGGCCTCTCGATGTATGCTACCTTTCATTTTCGGTTTGTCTAGCGACTCTCCGTATGTATATGCTGTCCCGCAAAGGGCCTCTCGATGTATGCTACCTTTCATTTTCGGTTTGTCTAGCGACTCTCCGTATGTATATGCTGTCCCGCAAAGGGCCTCTCGATGTATGCTACTTTTAATTTTCTGTTTGTCTAGCGACTCTCCGTATGTACATGCTGTCCCGCAAAGGGCCACTCAGTGTATGCCACCTTTCATTTTCGGTTTGTCTAGCGACTCTCCGTATGTACATGCTGTTTTGCAAAGGGCCGCTCGATGTATGCTACCTTTAATTTTCTGTTTGTCTAGCAACTCTCAGTATGTACATGCTGTCCCGTAAAGGGCCTCTCGATGTATGCCACCTTTCATTTTCGGTTTGTCTAGCAACTCTCAGTATGTACATGTTGTCCCGCAAAGGGCCTCTCGATGTAAGTTACCTTTCAATCTATGGCTTCCACAATCAGGCCATATAGTACCCCCATACCCCTAGTCATCCCCAGTACACCCAGCACCCCCGACACGTTCCATGTCATTTCCTTCAGCAGTAAAATCCTCAGCTGCAAGTTTTGAAAAGTGATACAACAGTGAATTATATATATATAAAATAATGTGGTACTATATTATATATAATATTTTAAATGATATGCAAAAATGTTTTTCCACTGAATTTTAAATGATACAATACTTGACATTATAGTCGTCTGGCATTCCAGTGGCACTTGAATTCTAATTGAATTCCAAGCTAGGAATTATGCTGTTACGCACTTTGGGCAAGGCTCCTGAAAATAGGGCCTTCCCTGGATCAGGCCCAGCCATGTCCTTAATAACTAGGGTAACTTCTGGGTAAAGGATGACTGAGCAGCACACTAAAGTCCAAACTCTCACCTCTGGCTAATAAACTGAAGGTAAATGGTGTAACGAACCTTCCTTACCTCTGCATAGCAGTAACCACGCATTGCACCTTACTGCGAGCTGTATCTCAGTGCTTTGCATACCCTATTGCCAACTGAAAGCACTTTCGGCTTTGTAAATCTGAAATCAGGAAGATGTGGTGTATATTATGTTAATCAGGGAAATGTTGTGTATATTGTGTAAATCAGGAAGATGTGGTGTATACTATGAAAATCAGGAAGATGTGATGTATGTTATATAAATCAGGAAGATGTGGTGTACATTATGTTAATCAGGGAAATGTTGTGTATATTGTGTAAATCAGGAAGATGTGGTGTATACTATGAAAATCAGGAAGATGTGATGTATGTTATATAAATCAGGAAGATGTGGTGTACATTATGTTAATCAGGGAAATGTTGTGTATATTGTGTAAATCAGGAAGATGTGGTGTATACTATGAAAATCAGGAAGATGTGATGTATGTTATATAAATCAGGAAGATGGGGTGTATATTGTGTAAATCAGGAAGATGTGGTCTATATTATGTAAATCAGGAAGATGTGGTGTATATTATGTAAATTAGGAAGATTGGGCGTATTTCATTCATATCTGCATCAATTATGTCTCACACCAAAGAGAGTGAAGATACACAAGCGGCTTAAGATTTGAATGCGCGGCACACAGCTAAACCCGCCTGTCGGTAAGCCTGCCCCTGCTAGCTACTCTGCTCCTTTAATGGAAATACCCTCTGAATTACAGCTAATAACATTTAAATATATTTCTCAGGGCAGCCTCATTCAAATAAGTTGCCTGACCATTATCAGTATCCTCCCTTTTAGCGGGAAGGCAGAGGAAAGAAGAGAGACAGGATTATGTCGGATGTTGTGTTGGGGTCGCTCTGAATGAAGGAGGAATTGCATTTCTAATGTGATTAACTTCACTTTCTGCATCATCAACAGAATGCAGCACATTAGCCCGACTGCATTAGACAATACCTCGCGAAAGCAAATTCGGGCATTTAGTTCTTTTTATCTTCATTTATAATTTTCAAAATCACAACTAGGACTTTCTAATAAGTTGACTAAGGTGAAATATCAGCAGCAATAGCCGACCAGTTCCAAGTGGTTAAAGATACTTGGTGCTCCTAAATCTATGCAATCTGGTGTGTGGTCAACCTGTTCCACAGAATACGAGGCACCGAAACTCTGTTTGCCCAGGAAGGCAGCCCAGCTGCCGGGATAATCAAAACGGTCAGTTAGTTTCACCACATTTGAATTGCATACTTTGCACAGACAAAACAAACCTTTTACAAAAGAGGTCACCTTTTCTCTCAGGAATGTGATTCACAGAGTCATGGGGAGATTATATTTACTAAAATGCTGCATCAAAATAGACGGTGGCCTAAAACTACAGCCCAGCCGCTTAGCCGACACATCACATGACTGAGAATCAACGCTAAAGGCATCCGGCATCTGCCACTCTATGAGAACGAGTCATGAAAGTTAATTTCATGTATGAAATATATAAAATAAAAATACACACACACACACACACACACACAGATCCTATGCATGAAAAATGTGTCCTCTCACGTTAATTATAATATTTTTCCTTTTCTGTGGTTGTAATGTTTTGCATCCCTTCTTCTCATTGAATAACATGTTCAATTTACCTGCATTTCAAATTAATTAAAATGCAAGTGAAAATGATGAAGGGAACGATAATCACCAACACACCTGCTTTTGTGTACCAGTTCAATGCAATACTATAAACAGGAAGAGATATCATGTAACAGAATGTGTTTGTGCTGCATAATGAATACAGGCAGATGTCATTCATTACCTCGCGTACAGGAGAACCAGAACAGCCTACTGCTAACTATGATCAAGCGCCTTTCATTCAGCCGTGACATTTAGAACTATAGGAGGTTGAGTTTTTCATTATGTTGGGTGATTAAAGACAAAGAAAGAAACACAGATCTGGGTTATTCAGTCATTTAACTGCAGAATCTGCAAACAGGTGGACTTGCTATTAAACAATTGGCCTTTATATGAGGGCCAAATTTCCAGGCGCACCTGCGGAATGACAAGACAGACAGAGGGGAGGTGGGAAAGGTCATCAAGGGACAATTACGCTATTCTTTGGTCTACATAACAGCAGTGTGTTGACCACATGCCTGACACCAAAAGATCGGCATTAACTCTGAAAGCACATCTCTCCCCTTGTCCTCTACCTAGTGACAGACTAGAATCAAGGTTTCTGCCAGGGTATCAAGCAATTATGGGCACCAAGGGGAGAATGCAGGATATTGGGTAATTATGATTAGCATAACCTTTACATAAAATTTAGACTAATAATGATGAGTGAACTATTGCCCGAAAAGTAAATCTGCCATTAAAACAGATTGGGCCCTAACATTTATAGACGCATACATAAAAATAAATTAGGGAGCGTCTCAAAAGTGAACAACTAGAGTTGAGAAGTATGACTAGTTTTTTTTCATGCAGAGCAGTTTTTGATGCATTGCAGACCACAACAAGTAGGAATACAGACAAATCTGCAGTACTAAGACAATACTCCTATCAGAGTACGTATTTTCTCATCTGATGGATCGAAGACGGACACTGAATGAACCAGTGAGAGATTTGCACAGCCTCTAGGAACACGGATGTGTCAAATAAACTCCTAAAAATGCGACTTTCCATTTATTAAAGGACACTTTTAACAGATGCCATTTTAAAGGTCAATTTTCCACTTAGTTGCACATACAATAATAAAAGCTGAGATCACCCCTGAAAGAGTTTACACTTAATATTAACAGACCATCACATCAGTGTCACTTTCATCAGTTGCAGACAGAGGACTTTTCCCTCACAGCTACGCCAGCAGGAAAAAAGTGCTGTAAATATAACGACGATATCATTACCGAAGGTTTATAGGGAATTATACAAGTGGATCCATTCCTCAATTGCTCATTGAAACTCTAGTCAAGAGAATCCTGCACATTATATGTTTAATTTAAAATTAAAGTTAACAATTTAAAAAGCAAATATACAATGGCATTGAAACATTAAAGCAAAAATGGGTAAGAAACCATTTAGAAAATGTAATACTGGCACTACAATTATAATAAGTTAATATATAAATTGTTAAACAGTGAGATTTAAGTTTCTTTAATTCCGTACAAAATCAGACAAAACCAGCATTTCTACAAAATACAGCAACTGAGCTCTGCATAGATCATCATAAAGTGGGATTCTCATCTCTGTCTTATTAATCTCAGGTATTCCAGTCCTGAGCTGTGCTGCACCCCTTTCTACAGCCCAGGTAACCGTGCGGTTTGGCGTCTCTGGCCTCGGCACAGGTCAGCAAACAGCTCATCTCTGTACACTCACCATGCAATTGAAATTTTCTTCATAGTAACAGTATTTGGCCAATTTATACTACCAACCACGGTAAATTTGCATGCTTTATATATCAAGCACACATCTACATGCTCTTAATTTCTAGTTACAGTACAGCTATCATGCTTTTTCCAATTACAGCAAATGCCATATAAATAGATTTTATTATTTGCCGTTTCATTCTACCACTATAATTTAACATTTTTTTCTTTACATAATGCGCTAAAGAACATTTAAAATGGGAAATACTTTGAAGTCCCTTCTCCTGAATATCAGACTGCGAATTATGAACAGCAGCTAGGTAAGATCTTATAAACGGTGCCCTGGATTCTTATTACTGATGCATTGATTGCCTTCCGACCTTCGTTGCATGTTTCCATAGCAGACTACTGCATGCAAAAATGACATACTGCTATATGACATTAAACAGATTTTTCTGTTAATAAGAAAAATATTATTTGCGAACCAAGTGTTTAAGCAGAAATGCCCAAATGTTCTGAATACATCTATTTTGTATATCAGCATATCTGTCATTGTAATTTTCCCACAATGGGAACAGCTTCGGAACCTTCCAGCAATTTCCCTCTGTAGAGTGCTGTACCCTTTATACCATCAGTAGCAGGCTGACTCTCTTTCATTGATGGTGTAACTACCTTCTCCCCTGTGCTACTAAAGCAGAATGAACCACACCGGTACATATTGAGCGCAGAGATCCCATCAGTCTGTTGACTTTCTCAGCATGGGACACTATCGATTCCCACCCTAACCTCCATTAGTGAACTAGAAAGTAGAGTTAGTTACTTTCACAAGAGAAAAAAAAACACCTTTGTTTTCCTGAAAGGCATTAAGCCAAAATGTATGTATCTTTCAAATAATGCTGCTGATAAATCTAACATTATCATGTTGAAACATGAGTAAAGAGTTTAAAATACAAAAGAAAAACTAAACTCACAGCGTGAAATGTTAACATCTATTTTGGGTGTGTGAAAACTAATTATGATGACAGAAGGAGGACACTAATTTAGGCATTCTGGGCTGTGAAGCTGTAATTACCTCTGTGTTACTCTTACACAGCCAAAGGCAAAAAAAGTCATTAATTTACAAAAAAAAATAAATATATAGCATTTCAGGTTTAGGTATGTTTACTGACTTCACCTTAATGGTTTACATTAAATGTGGTGGTAAAAGTGAAAATCGGCATTAGACTCAAACTGCACAATATCTGCCAGACATCAGCCAGCAGTAAGTACTGGGTACAGGTTCACTCTCAAAACTTCTTAAGTCACAATACTGAGGCCACACGTGGCAGACTGTAGCTAACAAAATACCTGCAGGAGTCAAATTCAGAGCATTTGCATCCTGAACCATTACATACGTTATACAGTTTATAAGTACACACTTTGGGCCTCGACTGATATCTTTCCCACAGATTGACAGGCAAACCTTATGACTATTAATACCGCTTAATTACCCAGAGCTGTCTATCACTGAGGCCCTGCCATATGTGAAGCTAAACTCAGACTCCACTACAGACACTGCCATCTCATCCCTTAGCCACTGCGCCCACATTCACTGGCACATAGCTCTTTCCAGAATGTTTATAGATGGCCCTAAGCATGATGGGATGCTAATTATTTAATTAACCCAGGAATCACACCTGCAGGGAAGCACCTGCTGTTAACTGGCTGCTAAAAGATGCTATATGTCAGATAAAATACAATCAGCATCTGGTCCCTCTTTCCTAAGCAGACCTATGCATCTAATTGCTTTGAAGGTAGAGGCTTCATATAAAGACATATATCATAAAAATTTAAATATCAGTTGCTACCCCTTTCACTTGAAATATTTCTGCCTTATTTATTCGTTTATCAATTTCCTTTAATTGTAAGTGATGCGTTTGGACTAGAACATAAAAACGGCATTAAGCGCAGTTTGCATTAGAAACCAGTTTCGGTCTCCAGGTTTCTCATTATTAATCTCTTAAACGCACATGCAGTTCCACAATGGAGCACGCGCATGCATGTCTGAGAATTGTTATTTGTTCACAAATGGTAATAAAACTTTTTAAACTAACACGGGTAAGTTTGTACAGATTCCGCATGCGAGCGCAGACGGCGGCCCCTTCGCCGCGGATACAGAGCCCTCTAACGGACACGTAGCATCGTTCCGGGTGACTCATGGAAAACGGGACTCCGGCCGGTTAACGGACTCCTAAACGTGGCAGAACTTATATTAATCGTATGAATGTTAATCATTTACAATCAGTATAAATCTATAGGTCAATTGAGATTATTCGGGCTTTAAAACAATGACGGATATCCGTGGAGTGACTTACATACTTGTAGAAGGGCGGACAGATTTAAAAAAAAAAATGTTCCCGAAAAGGTGATTCTACTACGAACTCTGTATTATATTATAATATACATTTCCCTTTTATATTCATGAATAATACTCATACTTGAACGTTTAAACTAAACAATTTCACGCTATTGTATTTTCATACAAGCAAACTACGTTTTGGTTTTTTAAATCTTTAATAAAATAACAGACCAGAAGCAGATCATTGTTCTGTATCTCATCACCATGAAGCTGACTTGTGGAATTAAATTGTGTAGTTATTGGGTAAATCCTATACACGATATTATTAGTAGTACTGTTATTAATATTATTAATTCCCCCCCAAATCTTTAAAAAGGCATATAAAGGAAAAGGCTGCCAGATTTTCTTAGTAGACAAAAAAGATGGTTATTGAGGATAGTTTCAAATTTTAGCTTTAAACTATTTAAATTTGTTGTGCAAACTTATTTTTAACCTGTTGAAGTTGTACAGTTTGCCTGTTAGTCAATGGTTAAGATTTTAATTTCTGTTGATGTCCACAAATCATTTCTAGTAAACTGACTGTATATATTACTTTGTTGGCTTTGTGGGCAGCAAAAATGTTTCAATCAATGTTATCGAAAAAGCAACACAAGCAACATGTGACTTCCTGATTTTTGGTGCTCAGTCTAAGATCAATGTTTGTTTCTGCGGTAGGCCAACCTTATTGTCTTATCTTATACTTTTACCGCACAGTAAATTAATTAACCTTTTCAGCTTATCACAGATCAAGAGTTTCATTGATGGCCCCAATCCATAAGCAATTAAGCAGGAGCGGATCTCCTTCGAACAGCAGTCACGCCACGGAAGAGCCGCTCGTGCCAAAGTCTCGTCCTTCGCCTTTACATCCAGATGATTATAGTATATAAATGTTACCGTTGGTTGCAATAATTTCATCCTGGTCCTTAATCATTATCTTAGATTAGGGGAGAAGTGTATATTAAATAGTTCAGAAAACAATATGTGGGCAAGTTTTATGGTGGACACCTACAGTGCGAAGACAGTCCATACCTTCTATTCATATAAATAACATTTATGAAAATACGAGTAGCTTATATACATATAATGCTAAAATCAGTCTCGTTTGTTGGGATGTGAGATATATTTCTGCGCTTAGGAATTTGCGGATAATATAAGTGTCGAAAACCCTTTAACTACTACGGTCAAGTTTTGACAAGTTTAACGGCCCTTGAATTATTGCTAGTATTTAATTTCCCTACGAATTCTCTTTAGCCGTATATGATGACAACGGGTATATTTATTTCAACATTACCAGTAACCACATTAATGGTACAAATCAATATAATGGAAGTGAGACAGAAAAAATGTATATACATAAATAAAAAATAAATAAAAGATGTATATAGATATGCCGCTGTGGACTGTAGCGGATATATTCCGAGGGCTGCCTTGTAAATGTACACGTTTTACGCTTACCTGATATTTCCTGGTGTGGAACATTGACGAGACTGAAGCCTTTAGCGGCGTAGGCTTGTCTAACCTCACTGCAGCTCCCTGCTTTCACATCTGCTCCCGCAGACAGGCAGAGCAGCGAGAAAGTGTAAAAAACGGCTCGCATTCTCCACATTGTGCACTTATTAATCCGTTTTCGGTCCTCGAACGATTCCAGGTTCAAGCAAATCCGGGCAGGAGAGCAGCCCCGTGTAGCTCAGTGCCTTTCCACTTTTTTCTTGCTCTGCAGACTGGGAAAATATCTGTCAGTCAGAAAGCACACTTTTTACTTTGCCCCCAGTGAAGCGGGCTCCTGTCTTTAATTTGGAATTTCGCGACACAGACCTATATAAATCCGACTCGAGAGGCACCGCTACATGCAGTGTCCTGTTAACTTCTCTCACATACGGAGATCCTGTATTACATCTATGAGAGGAAACCGGGGATCCAGCGGAGCCAGATACATTCAGCGCGCATTGCCAGGGCACCGAGTCCGGGCGCTCGGCAAGACGCGGACCGGAGTCCGGATATCAGCGCCGCTCGCTGACGGAGAAACGGAGCGGACTTCATCATTCAGCGTGTTGTCATAAAATATTCACCAATCTACCGACTGCGTTGTTATTCTCAAATAATCAAATAAACTGGCCATCTTGAAGCAAGGAACCTATTTTAATTCTAGCAATCTAAACGTTCATAAATCATAAGAAGATGGCTGCGTTTTTTTTTTTTTTTTTAAATATTATTATTATTATTTGCAGCTCAGCTCCACACAAACATTCCCATCCATTCATCCATCTTTCAGACGCCTTTTCTGGTCATGGCCACGGGGCATGTATAAGTGTATTGTCTATCATTTGTTTTACTTGTGCTATTCCGGCAGATTTATTGCGCCAGGTTAAATACTAACATGAAGCTGGACACCAGCTTACAACGTTTGAGGCTGAATTGCACTACTTTTAAAGCTGTCATCCAGTGCGACATATCAGTGGTAAAAAAAAACACTGGATGCTGCACAGAAATAAGTTCACTGTCAACACTGCACTCAGAAGTCTCATTGAGAGTTTGGTATACCCAGTATGAAAAATGTACTGTATCTGTCTCAGGGGCATAACAGATTCCAAAACCTTGTAAGGTTTGTCATTTTTGGAGAAAATCAACAGTGTCCTGATATCATGGCCAATCAAATTGCACAATGGAAATATAGAGAAATACACACTCAGTGGCCAGTTTAATAGGTACACCGAGTTAGTATCAGTCAGAAGCCACTTTTTGCTCCAGAAGTGAATCACAGAAACCTTTCTGCACACCGCTGCTGTGTCTAGCTGTTACTCTTGCACTTTTGGCCTTCCTGTTGGCATTAACGAGCCTGGCCATTCTCCTCTGACCTCTCTCATTAACAAGATGTTTCACATACAGGGCTGCTGCTGACTGCATGTTGTTTTTTTATTGTTTTGTTTATTGCACCATTACATTGAACTGTAGAAATTATGGCAGGAGAAAATCTCAGGAGGGCGGCTGCTTCTGAAGGCTGAACCGACCACATCTGGCACCAAGAAGCACATCACGTTCAGCACCGGTTCGGTCAAGCACATCCATGCATATGAAAGCGCATCAGGTTCAGCACCGCTTAGGTCACGCACATCTATGCATATGAAAGCAGACCAGGTTCAGCACCGCTTAGGTCATACAGATGCATGCATATGATAATGCATCAGGTTCGGAACCGCTTAGGTCACACACAAGCACGCATATGAATGCACACCAGGTTCAGAACCGCTTCAGTCATGCACATCCACGCATACGATGCTTAGGCAAACAAAGCAAATCTCTTGACCCTGCTTATCTGTGCTGTGTGTATTCAGTTGCAGCCATATGCATTAACAAGCAGGTGTGCCTAATAAATTGCCCACTGTGTGCATATATCAGTGGAGATTCACTGTGCTCGTCCGGGACGTGATTTGACACTTCTGTCCTCAATGTTATGCTCATGTGGGACTTTCTCTCTGGGTGGAGTTTTCATTTCACGTCGCCCTGATTCCTGGGAACTGGGTTGGAAGATGTAATGATCACATGTTCAAAACAGGAAGATATGTACTCATGTGGGACACATATTTCATGGCATTTCATGTTTTTAGCTGTATATTCTCCTTTGAACTCCTCACGTCAGTCTTACGAGCCTCCAGAGATCACTTGAAGTATGTCAAATATGTCTACAATAAACATATAAAAAAAAGAATATCTGTCTAAGATATTCAGACTTCCTCATATTAATGTACAGAACACCAAGCCACAGTATCTAGTAAATAGTATTATGTAGTAAAGCCTTCATCGTCTGTTTTTCAATAAGAAATATCTGTTACATGTGTCGTGCTTTTCTTTGAAGGGGCCACGTAGATAAATTGTTACTAGAGTAGCTGAGCTGACACTTAGAAATTTTTACAGTTTTGCTTTTAAGTTCTGGTACAGTGTTAGCATCATGACATACTGGGAAGTCAGGTCCAGCGGAAACTGCCGTTTGTTTTCCATTCTTACTCAGTATTTTGTCATCTCCATGCCAGTCAAATGCTGAATCACTACATGTAGCGTTCAGTATCGTTATAGGGCTACGGGAATTATTGTGTGTAAAGTATTATCTGATGCTATAGTATAGAGAAATACAAAAAAACGCAGAAGAGCCATGTGTGAGAGTGAAAGGAAGGGCGGGATTCCCGTCACCAGCAGAACTCATTTGTAGGGCACTGACAGGAGACAGCCGTCCCTCCCCAAGACAGATTACACTCCTGTGTGATGTTTTTCTTGCAGGAGGTCTCAGGCTTTTACTGCAAAGATGAAACTACGTTTTTTTCCCTTTGTGTTCTATTGATAACATTGGACTTCACCCCCCCCCACCCCCCCAGTTCCCAAACACACATATTACTCCCATCCAAAACTCTAGCGATGAGGCCCTCAGCTGTGTGTGACCCGGTGGATGCATCGGTTGGCCAAACCTATAGTGAATGTCACCACTCCTGGCTGTGGTGTGACTGCCTCACACATGAGGAGTGTGAGACATTGAACACCGAGCGTGGAAATACTAAGCACCCCCTGAGGTGGTTTGGATATACAGAACAGAGGCTAGTCAGTGCTCCCTTAACAAAGGACTGGAGGAAAAAAAAAAGACCTTCAGCAGAATCAATAAGGCGGCACACTCTCGCAGTGCCAAGCATAACTGCAGTTTATGGCATATAACACTAGCTTTGAAGGGAGAAAATAGGTCTGGGTTTGCTGTCTGTAGAACCTCTGATCTGCCAGGACTCTACAAGAAATGCTAGCAGAACAGCGTGCAGTGGCAGGTAATTAAGAACCTATACGTGTAACCTAGTGCGTGTCGGTTCAAATCCCAGAAAGGGACCTTATACAGAATTACTTCAGCAATATTTGTGGATACGTATCTATGTTTCACTTCCAAAATGAAAGAATATACAACTATAAACCATCATGAAAAAGATTATTCAGTATGAAATAAGGGGTGAGCCGTTGCTACAAAAGGGAGGGAAAAAATTGCGAAATGTGATGTAATTTCTGAATATAGGAGTTTACAGATGAGAGTGTTTCAGAAGCGCACAGTCCAAAGAGACTCTGCTGGGATTCTGAGCCCGATCCTCCACTATGAATGCCTGTAATTTATGCCAGTTCGGTGGAGGAGGTCACCACTGTTGTCAGCTCCACCCAGGGGCATCCCACAAAGCCTTGGGTAGTGGTCGACTGAGGTGCATTGTGGTCCGTGATATTTTTATGCTAGAATACTCCTTTCCCACCATGGGACTGAGTGCGTTACATCTGTCCTTTAATAGAAGTGGATCCAGGTCACGCAAAGCAAATGAGCATCACACACCATTAATATGCCACTATTGGAACCTGTCAGGATCTGTCTTGGCCTTGTCTGCTGTGTCGCCATTTGGTGTTGCTGGCTACCCCGTTCTTAGCTGCTTAGTTTTAGCTCCTAATGTGTTTTCCTGTTCCCTGGACCGCTGCTCGGCAAAATGGGCTAAGTGGACCGTGGTCTCCGGGCTCTGGCGAGAACACATTAGGAGCTAAAACAAGGGGCAGTAGGGGAACACAGAACGGGATGGCCAGCGACAACAGCTGGTCAAGCAGGGGAACAACAGTCAAGGATGGATCCGACAGGAGCCAATCAGGAAGGGCGTTCCATTTATCGGGGTTTCACCACAGGGCCCAATTATGCTTTAGCTTAGAGCATGGTGATTTGCACTTTGCACCGTCTACACTGCTGAGATGTATAATGCCTTTGCTCCCTGAATATGCACTCATAGGGCTTGTTTTTATGAGGCATTTCTGACTATTCTTCTGCAGAGGATTCACAGGTGATTTTCGGAGTGGAGAAGCTCTGTTCTTGCCTTTCTAAGCCACTCAGCGAGCTGACCCACCTCAGTGATGATGTCCTTACTTCTCTTTCCACTGGCAAAAAACACCTTGGAGACAGTTCCTCATGACTGGCTAGCAATTTCCAGAGACTGTCTTCACTGAAGGTTCTGCTTATGCACACATAAAAAGAATGCTTATATGTGTTTATCATAATTTACACATCAGTCACTCGCATGCAGCCTTGTTCACAGATATTTCAATTTTTAATTCAGATTCTATATATACAGTATGTGTATAGCTGATATATGCACATATATTTGTGGGAGTCTTTCTGGGACCGTGTAAAAATAGCTTAGAATATGGTCCACTACACTAATTCTGCCTTTAAAATATTTTGGGAACAAAGGAAAATAGGCAGAATGCAAGCATGTTCGCATCTTACACACTTCACACAGCAATGGTTTATTACCATTAAACACTCAATTGGATCCATGATTCTGCAAGTACATGCATTAACAGACAGGCCAAATCACCAATTAATTTACACCCTTCTAGCTATGAGAGGCAAAACAAACCAACAATTTGTGGTTGATTTTCCCATACAAATATTGCATTTTTAATTAGCATATACTCTTGATCTGGTACGTGGCCGCTAATTCAACGAATGCCAGCCAACTCCACTGGACGGAGGGGGGGGGGGGGGGGGGGGGGGGTTAAAAACAGGTAAATTCATGTTTCTGGATATTTTACAGGTAAAGAAAAATGAAAACCAGAAGTGTCCTGCAGTTATAAGCTTTCAGCTTATTACTCACAGTATGCTTCACTTACAACACAAATGCAGAACCGTAGCCCCATAAAAAGCTGCACATAATGTAGAATCACTTCATAGAAACTTTCAGGGTCTTGTGAGTGCAAACAGGAGATTGCAACTTGCCAATGATACCCACTGAGAGAGAGGCTGTGGCTTTGCTGAAGCAGAGGGAATGGTCTGTGACTCTCCATTTCAGAGAAAGACTGTAGCTTTGCTGAAGCAGAGGGAATGGTCTGTGACTCTCCATTTCAGAGAGAGACTGTAGCTTTGCTGAAGCAGATGGAATGGTCTGTGACTCTCCATTTCAGAGAGAGACTGTAGCTTAGCTGAAGCAGAGGGAATGGTTTGTGACTCTCCATTTCAGAGAAAGACTGTAGCTTTGTTCAAGCAGAGGGAATGGTCTGTGACTCTCCATTTCAGAGAGAGACTGTAGCTTTGCTGAAGCAGATGGAATGGTCTGTGACTCTCCATTTCAGAGAGAGACTGTAGCTTTGCTGAAGCAGATGGAATGGTCTGTGACTCTCCATTTCAGAGAGAGACTGTAGCTTTGCTGAAGCAGAGGGAATGGTCTGTGACTCTCCATTTCAGAGAGAGACTGTAGCTTTGCTGAAGGAGATGGAATGGTCTGTGACTCTCCATTTCAGAGAGAGACTGTAGCTTTGCTGAAGCAGAGGGAATGGTCTGTGACTCTCCATTTCAGAGAGAGACTGTAGCTTTGCTGAAGCAGATGGAATGGTCTGTGACTCTCCATTTCAGAGAAAGACTGTAGCTTTGTTCAAGCAGAGGGAATGGTCTGTGACTCTCCATTTCAGAGAGAGACTGTAGCTTTGCTGAAACAGATGGAATGGTCTGTGACTCTCCATTTCAGAGAAAGACTGTAGCTTTGTTCAAGCAGAGGGAATGGTCTGTGACTCTCCATTTCAGAGAGAGACTGTAGCTTTGCTGAAGCAGATGGAATGGTCTGTGACTCTCCATTTCAGAGAGAGACTGTAGCTTTGCTGAAGCAGAGGGAATGGTCTGTGACTCTCCATTTCAGAGAGAGACTGTAGCTTTGCTGAAGGAGATGGAATGGTCTGTGACTCTCCATTTCAGAGAGAGACTGTAGCTTTGCTGAAGCAGAGGGAATGGTCAGTGACTCTCCATTTCAGAGAGAGACTGTAGCTTTGCTGAAGCAGATGGAATGGTCTGTGACTCTCCATTTCAGAGAGAGACTAGCTTTGCTGAAGGAGATGGAATGGTCTGTGACTCTTCATTTCAGAGAGAGACTGTAGCTTTGCTGAAGGAGATGGAATGGTCAGTGACTCTCCATTTCAGAGAGAGACTGTAGCTTTGCTGAAGGAGATGGAATGGTCTGTGACTCTCCATTTCAGAGAGAGACTAGCTTTGCTGAAGGAGATGGAATGGTCTGTGACTCTTCATTTCAGAGAGAGACTGTAGCTTTGCTGAAGGAGATGGAATGGTCTGTGACTCTCCATTTCAGAGAGAGACTAGCTTTGCTGAAGGAGATGGAATGGTCTGTGACTCTTCATTTCAGAGAGAGACTGTAGCTTTGCTGAAGGAGATGGAATGGTCAGTGACTCTCCATTTCAGAGAGAGACTGTAGCTTTGCTGAAGGAGATGGAATGGTCTGTGACTCTCCATTTCAGAGAGAGACTAGCTTTGCTGAAGGAGATGGAATGGTCAGTGACTCTCCATTTCAGAGAGAGACTGTAGCTTTGCTGAAGGAGATGGAATGGTCTGTGACTCTCCATTTCAGAGAGAGACTAGCTTTGCTGAAGGAGATGGAATGGTCTGTGACTCTTCATTTCAGAAAGAGACTGTAGCTTTGCTGAAGGAGATGGAATGGTCAGTGACTCTCCATTTCAGAGAGAGACTGTAGCTTTGCTGAAGGAGATGGAATGGTCTGTGACTCTCCATTTCAGAGAGAGACTAGCTTTGCTGAAGGAGATGGAATGGTCTGTGACTCTTCATTTCAGAGAGAGACTGTAGCTTTGCTGAAGGAGATGGAATGGTCTGTGACTCTCCATTTCAGAGAGAGACTGTAGCTTTGCTGAAACAGATGGAATGGTCTGTGACTCTCCATTTCAGAGAAAGACTGTAGCTTTGTTCAAGCAGAGGGAATGGTCTGTGACTCTCCATTTCAGAGAGAGACTGTAGCTTTGCTGAAGCAGATGGAATGGTCTGTGACTCTCCATTTCAGAGAGAGACTGTAGCTTTGCTGAAGCAGATGGAATGGTCTGTGACTCTCCATTTCAGAGAGAGACTGTAGCTTTGCTGAAGCAGAGGGAATGGTCTGTGACTCTCCATTTCAGAGAGAGACTGTAGCTTTGCTGAAGCAGATGGAATGGTCTGTGACTCTCCATTTCAGAGAGAGACTGTAGCTTTGCTGAAGGAGATGGAATGGTCTGTGACTCTCCATTTCAGAGAGAGACTGTAGCTTTGCTGAAGCAGAGGGAATGGTCTGTGACTCTCCATTTCAGAGAGAGACTAGCTTTGCTGAAGGAGATGGAATGGTCTGTGACTTCATTTCAGAGAGAGACTGTAGCTTTGCTGAAGGAGATGGAATGGTCAGTGACTCTCCATTTCAGAGAGAGACTGTAGCTTTGCTGAAGCAGAGGGAATGGTCTGTGACTCTCCATTTCAGAGAGAGACTGTAGCTTTGCTGAAACAGATGGAATGGTCTGTGACTCTCCATTTCAGAGAGAGACTGTAGCTTTGCTGAAGCAGATGGAATGGTCTGTGACTCTCCATTTCAGAGAGAGACTGTAGCTTTGCTGAAACAGATGGAATGGTCTGTGACTCTCTATTTAAGAGAGAGACTGTAGCTTTGCTGAAACAGATGGAATGGTCTGTGACTCTCCATTTCAGAGACTGTAGCTTTGCTGAAGCAGATGGAATGGTCTGTGACTCTCCATTTCAGAGAGAGACTGTAGCTTTGCTGAAACAGATGGAATGGTCTGTGACTCTCCATTTCAGCTACCACACCTCAGTTCGAGTTAGACAGGCAGGAAAACTCCACATCATACTAAGATGATTACAAACAAATTCAAGGGAATCAAAAATACAGATTATGCATCACCTTTTCGGGACGACATATTGAAAGATGCAACATCTCTGAGTCCCTGAGATTTCCATTACTTACACGTGTCAAAGGGAATAACAGATATGGATGGCTGTACTCTGCGTTAGCACCTCTTGGTATAACAAAAGTTATATGTTAATGGGAATTTGAAAGGATATAAAAAAATAATCATCAAGCAGCACGCTGACGAATATTTCATTATATCCATAATTAACAAATTCACAGTAACTTATACCTCTGTTTCAATAAGTGATTACGAGTTCATAATATAAATATCATCAACCTCTATAATCCATCCATTATCGATGCATTTATCTTCAGTTCCATAAATGTTATCGATTACAGTGTTGAATTTACTTACCCTAATAGTGCACAGCATAAATACTACATTTCAAACATCCTTTTTATTCTCTCTCACAATTCAGAAAATGGTTTGGTTTATTTAAAAATTGCTACTTTTGATTCCTTTTGAATTGGTTCAGAGGTACGGAAACATATAAAGCCCTGATATTCGTATTGTTTCTGCACTGTAGGTTGTGAACGTGCACCAAACAGGCTGGACAAACAAAAGCAGGCCGCAAATCTCCACTTCCAATGCAGGGAACCAGAGCCTCTATGTAATGTGTTAGCGAAGCGTCTATGATCGGACTGACTGCACGCAGATCACGAAAGGCACATCATTCATTAAGTTTACTCAGATGCACCTTACTCTGCTGGGAAATAAGAGGCAAATTACAGTTCAGCATCATGCCATAAGGCGGAACAGGATGTGTTAAAACAGGCAGCAACTATGATACAGCAACTGACACATTCGGAGAGAATGGGGGAGTCACTTCTGTTCAGTGGAGTTCATGCAATTTTGCACTATAGGAATTTATTTGGTATCAGTAGATTAAAGATCTTTGTATTACAATGAAGTAAGAAGCCTGATTAATAGCTTATTATGCATTATATTACCACAGTAAATATTACACCATGCCTGCAGAGCAATGCTGCAGTTCCTTCACATACAACATAAAGAATAATACAAAGCAAATTTCCCATCTGTTTTATATCCCCACTCAGGCGAAACCTTTTACCAGATTTAAGCAGTTATTACAGACATACATTAGGCTGATGGGAGAGAATATTCTTAAAGGAGAAGCCCCCTAGAAATACAGAAATCTGCAGGTGCTGTGAGCAGCTCTCTCTTAATAAAAAAACACAGATAGTTCGACTGATTGACACAAGCTGAGCAGAAATATTGTCATTGATACTGAAAATGGGCTGGACCAGTTCTCTGTTTATGGTACTTTGAACAAAACAATTTCTATTGGATGCTCATAAAAGGGCCCAGTTATGCACAAAACAATGACTATTATCTTCAGATGGAATGTCCCCTTTGACATGCACCATAATCCCTTTTCATGAGGACACATTCCAGAATGTTCTAGTCTTAGGATCACCCGGCGCTTATGGGAGGGAAAGGCGAAATATATTTGCAAGATGGTATTCTGAAACCTTAAATTATCTGGTGGACACAAACTTTAAAATAATTTCTTTCCGTTTGCTTTTAAACAACAACAGAGAGCGACTTCCATGGTCAGAAACTCATCTAAAAAGAAACAGCTAAACACAGATTAAAATGCTAAATGACATGGGGAAAAAATCAATAGTGTGTCTAATACTGGTCTCTGTGTTTAGGCCCCTGCCTGCACTGAATTACACCACATTTTCTGAGTCACTGCTGTCCATAGCACACTGAATTATAAGTGATAAATCCCATAATGACCCAGACTTTTTTCTGCAGCTCAAATTCCACATGAGATATATCTCAGAGAGCATTTGTCCACTGATCTACTGTAGGATGCCCCAAAGATTCTGTCATTTTAATCTGGCACCCCTACCCAATCAATGTAGGCAACTATATGTTCTAGAGTGCATCGCAAATGAGTGTAGACCAGACTATTTCCATGTTAAACTGTGCTAGTTAGGGTATCATCGAGAACATAAAGTACTCAATATGCTTTGTGGTTAGTCTCAAAAAAAGATTTTAAAATGTCTCCAGAATAACAAAATTATTGTTTTAAAGATTTAAGCGTTTTTTTTCAATTTCCAACTTACCTGTCCTGCAGGTCTGTGTTCTGCATTATTCATTTACATGTCTCGATCCGTATACCTTCTGCATAATTCATGAAGGTGTCATGAATATGCATATACAGAGAAGTTGTTTAACAGATCCTTGAATTATATCTCGAGACTTTTTAAAAAATATTAAGAATCTGGAACACAGTAGGATAATGCAAAACATAGGGTACAAGAAGTTCTACTCTTTGGTAAGAAGAGTGGACCATCCATCCAATACATCCTGCCTCTGCCCCGAGGTCTCCTCTTGTTTGGACACACCCAAAGCACCTCCCCAGGAAGGCATCCAAGAGACACCTTAGGCAGATGCCCAGACCACCTCAGCTGGTTCCTTTCCATGTGATGGAGCAGCAGCCTCCAAATGTCCGAGCTCCCCATCCTACTTCTAAGGTTGAGCCCCGACACCCTGCAAAGGAAACTAATTTCAGATGCTTGTATCCACAATTACATTCTTTCAGTTGCTATCCAGAGATCATGACCGTTGGTGAGGATAGGAATGTAAAGTGGCCAGTAGATTGGAGGCTTCGCTTACTGGCTCAGTTCTCTCTGCACCATGACAGAATAGTACAACATCCACATTACTGCTGACGTTGCACCAACCCACCAGTTAATCCCCCGCTCTCATCTTCCATCACTCGTAAACAAGACCCCAAGAGACTTAAACGCTTGCGCTTCAGGCAGTAACTCATTCCCATCCAGAAGGGGGCAGTCCACCCTTTTCCGGTTAAGAACCATGACCTCCAATGTAGAGTGTAAATCTTCATCCTGGCCACTACCCTCCTGGCTGTAAACCACCCTGATGCTCAATGAACACATCATCTGCAAAAAGCAAAGGCACCCAACAAAGGCACCCCTCACCCTTTCACTGCTCCTAGAAATTCTGTCCATAAAAGGTATGAACAGAATCAGTGACAAAGGGTCCAATACCCACGGGGAACGAGTCCGAGTTA
This sequence comes from Brienomyrus brachyistius, assembly GCF_023856365.1. NCBI lineage: Eukaryota > Metazoa > Chordata > Actinopteri > Osteoglossiformes > Mormyridae > Brienomyrus > Brienomyrus brachyistius. The sequence goes on from NC_064548.1 coordinate 25,988,005, forward strand.
CTGCTGGCAATGCGAACCAAACTCTTTCTTCGTTTATACAGGGATCTGATGCCCTGCAGCAACAGACCACATACTTCTTTATCTGCAGGATAGTAAGGGTCTTATATACAGCGTGTAGTTCGAGTATGGAATAGTCTTCCTGCTAGTGTAGCACAAGCTAAAACCCTGGGTTCCTTTAAATCAGAGCTATATAAGATTTTAACGACTCTGAGCTATTAGTTAAGTTCTCCCCAAACGAGCTTGATGGGCCGAGTGGCCTCCTCTCGTTTGTAAACTTCTTATGTTCTTATGTTCTGAAACACCCCCCACAAGATCCCCCCGAGGGACACGATTGTACTGTATGCCTATTCCAAATCCACAAAACACATGCAGACTAGTTGTGAAAACTAACATTAACGAAGAGCAGATCCTTGAACTTAAACACTGTCCTCGATAGGCATCTAGATGAAGCACTTCAATAACTAGACTCCTGTTGCTTGTTCCTTGAAGGATGGTGTATCCCACAAACTACTGAAACAAAGAAAGGATTGAACTTCTTTGAATCAAAGGAAACATTTTTCTATAGGATAATAGAGGGGGTGTTTCATTGTGTCTATGAACTTTGTTATTAAATATAAATGCCAGAGTTGTGGTACTCGAGTCCAGGCTAACAGTCAAGTCCAGTCTTCAGTCCACATATAAATGGACTTATCATGCACTTGGGTACATTTTTACTCAGTCCTGACTCAGATTCAAACACTCAAGATTGGGAAAACCTTCTCACGTCCATCTGAGTCCATAGCACATTTCTGGAACTTGTATGCGGCTTTAGCCCCCTCCCGATTTATGATGTTAGCGTCAATTTTTTTTGACCATTGTGCCTGCACCCACTAATGTCCCTCCCCATGTCTGTCAAGTCATGAGTTATCCGGTTTGCGTACATAAACCAAAAGGAGTTTCTGTGCAATATATCAGGTAAGAACAAGCACACTGTGAAATGCATATATTGCAAAGTATCAATAATTGTGGAGGATGGCATGACATAGGCTAATGCTAGTGAATTCAGTTTGTCAAGAAACAATGTCTGGGTAAATGTTCTGAAAAATACTTAGTAATCTAGTGATAGCTATTCAGCTAGCTAGCTGAATGTTTTATAATAATAATTATTGCTGTACTTTATCCATCTCCAAAAATTTCTTTTTCACATCTCAAACCTTAATAATCAGTCAGCATCCCCGGAGTAGTTGCAGTTAAAGGATTTAGGGGAGACCTGCTACAATTGATGCAGAGGGTCAGTTTAGCCTGGGGTGGTACCTAACATTTTACACCCTTATAACGCCCAGACATTATACCGTGCTATACTGTATTTAGGCTTTTTCTTTAAATCCTGGTGATAAAGTTTAGCAGCTGGGGGTCCCCCACAATGAATTTTGAAGAATATATATCCAAAGTCTGCGATGGGCTGCCCCCCATCCTGGGTTGTTCCCTGCCTCGTGCCCATAGCTTGCAGGATAGGTTCCGGACTCCCCGCGACCCAGAACGATAGGGGGTTTGGAAAATGGATAGATGGATGGATGGATATCCAAAGTATCACGTTGTTAAAAGTCCCTAAAACTACTGAACAATTGTCTTCGATCTCTCACTCAAGGATCTAATGGTTTTGAGATTGATTTGCTGGGAACGAAATCAAACCAGCAATTTTTAACCCGCTGAGTCACATACCGTGCTCTGACTAAATACATTAAAAATTATCTACAGTATATGCTTAAATTAAGTAACTGGAGCCTAATTTAAAATCAATTATGTTATGCGTGCTGATGGTAGTTCCTAGTTAGGTAGCTGCAAAAATGATATGACCCCATTATAATGAGACCCCATCATCCTTATTCGAAGCATAAAATGCTCTCAGTCCTTTTCTGAAAAGCACTATCTTGGTGTTGTAGCGTGGGGAGGCCCAAACATGAGATACATTAGTCAGTGATACATAGTGTGTATCTCCTTTTTCAGACGTTTTATTGCACTACTTGTTTTGTGCATCTTTACATACGTTGCGTGTCTGTTTTAAAAATGTTTATTAGATAAAAAAAGCCAAAGTTTAAAGGAGCGTTGCATGGCTTTATGTGTATTCCTTGGTTCCAGAACCAATTTCAAATTTGTTCAGCAAGATACAATTATGTTACAACGAATTTAATAATTACTGCATGATGCAGTGGAGGTGGGTTTCTGTTACCATTGTGTTTGATAAATAATTTGTATTTTAGCTGAAAAATAGCTCGACCTTTTCTTTTATAAATATTTATACATTTAGTTTGCAATTTATATTTTCAAATTCAGATTAATAGCATAGAATTGTGTTTTCCTCGACAATAAGGTAGACTCGCTTCTTATTGTAATCGGTCCTGACTATCTGGATAAGGTGGAGATGCCCCTTCATAGACTCACTACTGACTCGAATTTGATAAGGTGGACTTGACCCTAGTTGGATTCGGTCCTGACTCAAACTCAATAAGGTGGTCATGCCCCTCTTTGGACTCAGTCCTGACTCAAACTCAATAAGGTGGTCATGCCCCTCGTTGGACTCGGTCCTGACTCAAACTCAATAAGGTGGTCATGCCCCTCTTTGGACTCAGTCCTGACTCAAACTCAATAAGGTGGTCATGCCCCTCGTTGGACTCGGTCCTGACTCAAACTCAATAAGGTGGTCATGCCCCTTGTTGGACTCGGTCCTGACTCAAACGCAATAAGGTGGTCATGCCCCTCGATGGACTAGGTACTTATTGGACTCGGTCCGGACTCAAACTCAATAAGGTGGACTAGGCCCTTGTTGGACTCGGTCCTGACTCAATAAGATGCAAACACATCACTCAAATGCTTCCCTCTGCTTTTCTGTTGCCCCCCTACTAAACTGCCACCCATATCTTCCTCATTCACTTTCCCAAAGCCTGCCAGCATTCATTTCTGTCTTTTTTCCATTCTGCCGCAACAATGCTTATATTTTTTCCTCATCTGCTTCCAGCTGCTTTGTTGTGTTGACCCCAGCCCTGTCTATTTTGGCAACCTCATATCTCGGAACAAAAAAAAGTGGCCCTTCTCGTGTGTCATGGGTCCGTTCTCATGCAGATCATGATAGCTTAGCTTTATAATCTCCTTTTTCAGACGTTTTATTGCACTACTTGTTTTGTTCACCTTTCGGCAACAATGGGGATGATATTAATAATATTGCCCGCAGTCCTCTGTATATCTCCTGCCTTCACAATCAAAACTGCAAAAGGAGGTTCATAACAACCAGAGACTGGAATTATCACACGTGCCTTTATGCAGTTCAAAAGCTGAGGACTTCTGATGGTTTTTATTAGCGATGCTTATTACCAATACATTGGGTAGAGCATCTTACATCACGAGCTGGTATTTACCTTAGAAACAGCACAGAGATTCCTAATCACTAAATAACAAATGTGTTTATATTATTATACACTCAGATACACAGAGCTGGATACCACCTAAAGAATAGAATTATGATTATATGGCCTTTTATAAATTAATCTAATCAGAGCTTTGAAGGAGCAAGGGGATAGGAGGCTGACAGAGCT